>NW_026115128.1:759609-853762 GCF_025201925.1 Gopherus flavomarginatus
TTCCCCTAGGAGTCGCACCCCACATTATGGGGACCACTGAACCCTACTCGCTAAGCCAGGGCTAGTGATGCCAAACCCCTGGGAAAGGGAGAACAAGTGTGGGGGCCCCAGCACCAGAACCATGCCCCTACCTTCTGTCTGTGGCTCTACCCCCTTCCACCCATGGCCCCATCCACTGTCACTTCTGTTCCACCCCTTCCCCCACCAGCCCCACCCTATCACTCCTTTACCCCTGCCCCGCTGTGGCCCTGAGACCAGAGAAGCTCTGTGCCCCTGCTGCAGCCCCCGGGCTGTAGCAGGGAGTGGGAGCTCCTCCAGCCCTGGGGCTGACATAGGGGAGACTTTTCCAGGGGGACCTAACTTGGCCAGGGCCCCTGATCATGGGCCCCACTGTCCCCTTGGCAGTGCAAGGTTTGGGGAGGCTGAGCCCCCTTGTCATAAACAGATAGCTAAGGGTTAATGTTCTTTTACCTATAAAGGGGTAACACCAGTAACCTAAAACACCTGACCAGAGGACCAATCAGGAAACAAGACTTTTTCAAATCTGGGTGGAGGGAAGTTTGTGTGTGAGTTCTTTGTTCTTTGTCTTGTGTCTGTGGCCTCTCGGCTATGAGAGTGATTTTTCTATCTCCTGCCTTTCTAATCTTCTGTTTCCAAGTTGTAAGTACAAAGATAATAAGACAATAAGTTTATATTGGTTTTTTTTGTATTTACATGTGTGTAGTTGCTGGAATGTTTAAATTGTATTCTTTTGGATAATGCTGTTTATTCATTTTTTTCTTTTAAGCAAATAACCCTGTATTTGTCACCTTAATACAGAGAGACCATTTTTATGTCCTTTTCTTTCTTTTTATATAAAGCTATCTTTTTAAGACCTGTTGGATTTTTTCTTTAGTGGGGACTCCAGGGAATTGAGTCTGCAGCTCACCAGGGAATTGGTGGGAGGAAGAAGTCAGGGGGAAAATCTCGTTGTGTTAGATTTACTAGCCTGACTTTGCATACCCTCTGGGTAAGGGGGAAGAGAGATTAGCTATCTTGGTACTTCTATTTCCAGGACTGGAAACAGGGAGGGGGGAGTCCCTCTGTTTAGATTCACGGAGCTTGCTTCTGTATATCTCTCCAGGAACCCAGGGAGGGAACACCTGGAGGGGAGGAGGGGGAAGGGAAATGGTTTATTCCCCTTTGTTGTGAGACTCAAGGCATCTGAGTCTGGGGGTCTCCCCGGGGAAGGTTTTGGGGAGACCACAGCGAGCCAGGCACTGTATAAATCCCTGGCTGGTGGCAGCTTTACCAGGTCCAAGCTGGTAACTAAGCTTGGAGGTTTTCATGCTAACACCCATATTTTGGACGCTAAGGTCCAAATCTGGGAAAAAATGTTATGACGCCCCTCCCCCCTGAGCCTCCATTACGAGCCGCCCAGGCTACCACTGCTCAGTGTGTGGCCAGTCTCTGTGTTTTCTGCTGCTCGTTCTGGGGAGCCTGGCCGGCCTTAGGGGTGGTGCCCCCCGATAGCCGCCCAGGGCTCCAGGGGTCAAAGGGCACCGTGTGGCAGTGCAAAGGTGCTCACTGCTCTCCCCTGCCCCAATGCTCCTCCATGGGTCCATAGAGGTTTGAGGGGAGTAAGGAGCAACCCTATGTGCTCCATGCGTCCTGGTCACTTTTCCCACTTGGGCTGTGCTGTGAGGGGAGCATCAGAAGCTGCTGCTCTCTGCCCTCCCGCTATGCAGCCCGGCTGAGGAAAGTGACCTGGATGCAGGGAGCTCGGATGATCTCACTTCTTGCCCCCACATTCCACAGCCCCTAGGGGTGCCCACATGAGCAGCGTTCCAGGGAGGAGTGGGGGGCAGCAATGCCAGCTGCTCCATGCACACAGGTCAGTCTCCCCATGTGGGTGCAGGAGGGGGTGCAAGGGTTTCTGTGATGCCTATTCTATCAATATCGTCACTCAATACCAGGTACTCAAATTCACCAGTCTTAGTGCTTAGACGTTTAGCGTTTGTATTTAAGCACTTCTAAAATGTGTCCCATTTTAGCTGTCTGCTATTACATGATGTAATTGAGGGAGACTCTTTCATTTCACTGTTTCTCATCAGAACCTACCTGTACATTAGCATCTTCCATCCTCTCCACCTTACTAGGCTATA
Source organism: Gopherus flavomarginatus (assembly GCF_025201925.1). NCBI lineage: Eukaryota > Metazoa > Chordata > Testudines > Testudinidae > Gopherus > Gopherus flavomarginatus. Next base: position 761,754 of record NW_026115128.1, read on the forward strand.
GAGAATCCCTGTGAATAGTTCCTCTCCTAACGGATGTCTCTCTCTGAACCCTGTGCTCCTCAGCGCCTGTCGGCTTTCCCCAGCTCTGAGGCTGTGTCTACACTGCGCACCTTACCACGGTGCAGCTGTGCCACTCTAACCATGCCATTGTAAGGTGCGCTGTGTGGCCGTCCTTATCGCTGAGAGAGAGCTTCCCCGGCAACAAAGCCAAACTACCTCCAATGAGGGGCAGGAGCTTTGTCACCGGGAGCACAGCTCCACCTATGATGCGCTGTTCACACTGCCGCTTTTCATGGCTCAAATTTTGGCATTCGGGGAGTGTTTTTTCTCACCGCAGAGAGACAAAATTTTTAGCAACAAAAGCCGAAATTAAAAAAACCTCCTCTGCAACCTATTTAATTTTACCTTTATACAGCCTTTATACTGCCTCCAGTTCTGGTATCCTCATTTGAAAAATATGTTGTGAAATTGGAGCTAGGGCAGCAAAGAGCCACCAAATGTTCTGAGGGCTGGAGAAAAAGGCCTTCCAGTGAGCTATTGAAAGAGCTCAACCTGTTTAGCTTATCAAAAGAAGATTGAAAGGTGATTTCATTGAAATGTTGAAGGGCCTTAATGGAGAGAAAAGATTGGGTATTTACGGGCTCTTGAATGGAGCAGAGAAAGGCATAACAAGACCCAATGGCTGGAAAGTGAAAAGAGACAAATTCATATTACAACTGAGGCACAATAGTCAACAGCGAGGATGATTCACCACAGGAGCAAGCTACCAAGGAAAGTGGTGGATTCACCATCTCCTGATGTCATTTAATGAAGACTAGATGCCTTTCTGGAATGTGTTTGCCCCCAAAGTAGCTGTTATGTCATACAGGAGGCCTGTGATATAGCAGGTTAGATGCTCTAATGGTGTCTTCTGACCATGAAGTCGACTAATTTCTGAAAAACTGAGTGTAGCATTGGGAGCAGCGTCTGATGTTTTCCTGTCTAGCCGGCTTGCTGCCTAGAACGAACGCTCCTTGAGTGGGGTGATCCACAGGGAGTAGCTCAAACCTCCAAAGTGCCTGGCCAGGGGCAGGACATTAGCCCAGCAAGGGAGGGGTGTGGCAGTGACATCACAAAGGCCTTTTGCAGGACCTCAGACTATTGGTCAAAGGTGGTGGGGAGGTGGTGACCTCACAGAGAGATGCTGACATCAGCCAGGCAGGACAGGGGCGAGGGGCCAGGGAAACCTCAGAGACCTCTGTGGCTTTGCTTCAGCACGTTTCCTTCTCCAGGTCTCTCTTTGAGGACTGAGAGATTATTTGGGGTCATGGACGTGAGCGCCAGGAGGAACCTCTTTCGAGTTTCCTCCTTCCCTTGTAGTGATTTTACTAGAAAACAGCCGTCCCTGTTTAGAAGGTAAGAGCCTCCTGGAGGTTTGAAACCTGTTCAGTCTCATCTATCTGGTGACAAGTGAATTCTAGGCATGGAAAACACGAGCTTAAGGAGGCAGAATTTTATTGCGCACCTGGGATTTTGTTCCTTAGAATCGCTGGGGACATTAGGGTTTGTCCTTTTTGTTTCACCTCTTCCTCCATCCCTCCCTCCTCTTCTTCTCTTGCTTCTTTTGTCCTTTCTCCTGTTCCCTTCCCAACAACAGGACGGAGGTGTGTGTGTGTGTGTGTGTGTGTGTTGCAGGGAAGTCCTCTGCAGCTCCCACCATGGAAGGTCCACCCAAAAATGTGGGACTGAAATAGTGCTCGGGCAGTGATCCCCACCGGTGACCTGGGCCATCCTTTGGGCTCTCTGGTGAGAACCCTCAGCCTCCCGTCCTCCGTCTCTACCCTGATTGGTTGAGCAGGGGGATATTGACAGGGAGGAGACTCAGGTCCTTGTTGTTCTCTTTTAAGATCAAGTAAATAAGTCAGAACCAGTTCTATCTTTGATTAATTTTGCTGCTTCTCTGCATTAATTGTCTCTGAGCAGTTGATGATTCCCTCTAACATTGCAGTTCTCCTCAAATACTTGCTGAATAATTACTGTCACTGTTGTTGGTCTGGAGCTCATCTGAGAGCACAGTATTCAGGTCATTCAATGTCTGAAATTCAAGATCCGATGGTTTGTTTGAAAATCAGGGCTCTTCGGTCCTATTCCCAACACTGCCTCTGACGGGCTGTGTGACCTAAGACAAGTCAATTCTTCTTTCTCAGCCTGAGCTTCTCCCTCTTTCAAGTAGGGATAATAATGATCCGCTCTTACCTACCTCAGGGTGGGTGAAGGATGCGGATCCATTTGGGAGTGTCACTAGAAGTAGTGCATAATATGAAGTTTCCCAGAATATGACATAAAAGATTAGCTGAAATCGTCTATTTTATTTGTATTTTTTTATTTTGAAATTGTTAATAGTAGCAACGACTTAGCTCAGATTGAAGCATCTTATCTAATGGTTGAGATGTAAGTGTCTCCTCTTTGTGTGCGAGGAGACAATTTAACACACTCTGACAAAGAGGAGATGCTTTTGTTTTGCAACAAAATATTTTTGCAAAGATCTTTCATCCCACTTGTTATGATTTTGAGAAACAAACTGGTTTAGTCTAAATGGGATTTTCGGACAGAAACGGTTTGAATGAAATTTTCCCACCATCTCGATTCCTGGGCTCTGGGGTGTTTTCATCTGTTAGAACAGGAGTCAGAACTGGTTGCTTCTCTTTCTGGCTCTGCCATCGCCTTGTTGTGTAGGCCTTGGGTAGGTCACTTCCCTTCTCCCATCTGTCCAATCGGAACAGGAACAGTTCTCGAACTATGGGCAGTTTAGAGCCCAAGTGAGATAAGGGGTATTAAAGCCCTCTGGGAAGGAGAAAGGGGAGTTTCACAGTGTTTAGCACCAAGGAATTCTAAAGTTTGCTAAAATGTCTAGTCTGTGGAAACAAGAAATGGTCGGGGCCAAACTTATTAACCACTGCCTTTTTAAAGCCCATTCAAAGATGTGAGTCCCTATCTTTTAGGTACCTGTGGTTCTTTGCCAGCAGCAGAGAAGAGGTTCCTGCCTCCGTTTTTGTGGCCGTAACAAACCAGGTGTTGTGCCCCAGTTCTCGTCTGAGACCCCTGAAAAAGAACATCTTCCCATCCATGAACAAGACAGGACCTATCTTTCAAAGGGGAACAAAAAGACCTCTGGGACTTACAGACTAGCTAGCCTGACTGCCATAGCTGGAGAGATCCTGCAATACATTCTTAAACACTCAGTTTGTCAGCAGCACCTACAGGATGATTTGGTTCTTCTGACTAGTGAGCGTGGAATTGTCAAGAACAAATCATTCCAAACCAATCCTCTTTCCTTCTTTGGCACGGTTCTGGCCCTGGTAGAGGTGAGTAAACAATAGATGGGATCTAGCTTGGTGTTACTAAGGCTTTCGACACAGTCCCATAGGACATTCTCAGAAGCAAACGAGGGAAATGTAGTCCAGCTGCAATCAGTGTAATGTGGGTGCAGAGCTGGTTGAAAGCCAAGACTCCAGGAGCCCTTCTCCATGTTTAGCTGCCCAACGGGGAGGGTGAACCTAGTGGGTCTGGCAGGGATCAGTCCGGTGTCAGGTACTATTCTATATTTTCATGAATGATTTGGAAAATGGAGTGGAGAGCATGCTCCTAAAGTTTACAACTGACACCAAGCACTTTGGAGCACAGGATTGAAATTCAAAACACCCTTAACAAATTGGAGACTTGGTCTTCTTGAGCCAAACTCCATGGTTAGGGCTCTCTCTCTACACTGGGCTGAAGTGAAACCCCAGAGCCAAGCACTCCTCCTGGGCAGTGAGCTCCGACCTTGAATGGTCAGATGCTGCTTAGCACTGTCAGAGCAGCTTTTGCTGGGGGATTCTCCCAGCACTTTCCAATAGCGGGAAGGTATGAAATCCCCATTTGACTGCTGGGGACAGAGCCCGAGAGTGGGGAGCAACTTGCCCAAAGTCCCCAGAAAAAGGAAAACAACCAGCAGAGGAACCAATAGGAAACCCAGCAATGGAACTCAGGAGTCCTGGGGGTGTGCTGTGGTGACCAGATGTCCCAATTTTATAGGGACAGTCCGAATTTTGGGGTCTTATCTAGGATCCTATTACCCCCCACGCCGTCCCGATTTTTCACACTTGCTGTCTGGTCACCCTAGGGTGTGCACATGTGTGGGTCCCAGCTGCTCCCTGCCCCCCTCATTGAAGCAGATGTGCAGGGTTACTGCCCTGGGAAGTGCAGGGCACCAGTGGATGTGGGGTTGGCTGGAGGTAGGGTCTGGCTTCAGGCAGGGCAAGGGCTGCGTGGCTGGCTGGCTTCAGGCAGGGGGGTGCATCAGGGGTTGGCTGGAGACAGGGCAGGGAGGATGCGGCTGGTGCAGGCAAAGCAGAAGGTGCAGGGCTGGCTGGAGACAGAGGCTGACTGCCGGCAGGGCAGGGCAGGGGGTGCAGGGCTGGCTGCAGGCAGGGCGTGGGGCAGGGCCAGTGCAAGGAAGTTTCATGCCCTAGGCGAAACTTCCACCTTGCACCCTCCCCCCCCCCGCACCCCTGCCCTGAGGCGCCCCACCCGTGGCAGCTCCCCCCTCCACCCTGAGGCTCCCCTCTTGTGGCAACTCTCCTGCTCTGCCCTGCGGCACCCCCGTCGCCCGAGCTCACCCCTGCTCCGAGCACGAGCACCCCGAGCACGCCGTGGCCGCTTCACTTCTCCCACCTCCAAGGCTTGCGGCGCCTAAGCCTGCCAGGCAGTCAAGCACCCTCCTCTGAGCCACAGCAGCCCTGACAGTTGACAATAGAGGCACCTTAACCCCTGAGTTCCTTCAATGTGTCCCCCTCGGGGGTCCAGCTCGATCACCAGATACTCGGGGTATGTCTATACCACCTGCCGAATCGGTGGGCAGCGATCGATCCAGCGGCGGTTGATATATCGCGTCTAGTGTAGATGCAATACATTGAGTGCTCTCCCCTCGCCTGCTGTACTCCAGCTCGGTGAGAGGCGCAGGCAGAGTCTACGGGGAGCTGCAGCAGTCAACTCACCGAGACTGTGACATTATAATTGTTAGGCCTGAATAAAGATATAGCAGACAAAACCAGGTATGCCAACCTGACCAAAGTCAGGCTAACAGAGGTTTGTGGGTAATCCCTGAGTGGAAAACACTGAGAAGCGGCAGCATGTCTCACAAGCGCTGGGAAAAAGTGAGATAAGAGAGAAGCTGCATTCCTGGCATAGTACCAGATGTGCTGTGTTCGGGCAGCTCCTTCGAAGAACTGATAAGAGTCCTAGTTTCCCAGCCTCCTTGTTTTCGCTCCCTGGTTTTGTTCTTTGTTTGTTTTTAACTCCCCTACATTTCTAACTTTAGGCATGCATGTATACTAAAGGTGTCTAGTTTCTAGTAGTTAGAAGAAGGGGGTGGGTTGCTCCAGTGAATAATTTATGACGCGACGGAACTGTCTATATAGGCTTATACTAAGATGTAAAGAGCAGGCTGGTTCTCTCTGGAGACAAGCTGCTCTCTATTGATGCGTGCACTTGTCAATAAAGAGCTTTTGATCGGACCTTGCTGGTGTTGCCTGTCTCTCTCGCGGTCAGACAACGAACTTTGCCGTCTGGGTTAGAGTCCCTGACATCTTTGGCGACTCCGCCGGGACCCGTCTGACTCTCCGGCGGGGGATCGGACCCTGAGGCAACGCAGCGCGCATCCTCCAGTTTAGAGGAGCCTTGCCTGGTGATCTGATCTCTGCGTTGGCGATAAGGCGTGTTCTGTGAACCAGCTGAAACTCTTGAAAATCCAGCAACGTCCACCTACCCATTGAGTAGGGTCCAGGTTGTCGGGGTTAGGGTCCCTGACTACTTAGGTCTGGGTTAGAGTCCCAGTCCAGGTCTGGGTTACAGTCCCAGTCCAGGTTTGCACAGGATCCAAGTTGTCTGGGTTAGAGTCCCAGCCAGAGTTTGAGTCTCAGTCCAGGTGTTCAAGTCCCTGGAGAGGTAAGCGAGCGCTCGACGCGGGGAGGTGGGGGTTAGAGTCCCTTTACCTCGACCCGGGGAGGAGGGGTTAGAGTCCCTTCATGAAGAGGGGTTAGAGTCCCTTCATTAAAATGAGACAAGTTGGCAGTAAGTGCCCGGGGGATGCCCCGTTGTCTCTGATACTTAGAGATTGGAAAGAGATTTCTGAGACAGCTGATCTAGTTAAATTTAAGATGAGAAATCTGTGTTGGATCCAATGGCCATCATTTACCTTTCATTTGTCCCCAACTAGAGACTGGCCGGTGGGTGAAACCTTTTCCACAGATAGGAGGAACTCCTTAAGGGATATTTTGGTTGATCTTAGGCCGAGACAAATGGATTACTTGTTTGTATGGTATAATTATAAACCCATGGAGGGATGGGTAGCTTTTGAAGCTGTTTGTATGGAGAGCTCTTGTAAAAAAATCACCCACCATATGCACCAGAGCCGCACCGGGAGGAGGACAATTTTGTTCCTGTTCTTCCCCGTCTGATGGAGTGCAAGGATTCAAAAGCAGGTTAGGGACAGTTCAGGGACAGAGGAGAATCAAGGGGGAGCTCAGAGTGATGTTCCCTCATCTTCAGAGGAATCAGGCAGCCTCACCCCCTCTGTGCAGCCTCCAGCCAGCCTTTTGCAAACTTGGTCAGGGACTGCTTTTCAAACACCCCCAATATTACAGCAGCCCTTGTCCTTGCCCTTGTGGACCCCCACTAGGTTACTTAACTCCATGAGAGAGAATGTTTCTGAGACACCTCTGATATTACAAGCCTCATTGAGAACTTATCTGGTTCTACTGGTTGCTGGGGAACATGAGATGGTTTTACCCATACCCTGTTTGCAACTTCAAATTTGTTTAACTGGCAGTGCACTATGCCTCACTTATGAGACAATCCTGAGGCAGTGGAAAGAATGTTCTGCACAATCTTTTTCACTCATGTGCCCACTTGGGCAAATGTAAATCAGTTATTAGATACTCTCATGACAGAAGATGAAAGACAAAAAGTAAAAGAAAAATCTGCAGCTCATTTGAATGCACCTTGGCTAATTACTGACCCTAACTGGAATCCCAATAATCCAGCTCAAAAGACAAAGTTGGATGGATTTTTAAAAGCTGTTTTGAATGGTATTAGAGATGCAGGGGAGGCTACTCCAAATTGGAGCAAGGTGACTGCTTGTGTTCAGCATCCAGATAAGCACCTCTCTGACTTTTGTGCTCGACTGATTTGTGAAGTTAAAAAGCATGGGAATTTAAATCCTGAAACTGATCATGGAAAGGAGATGGTTAAAATGGTTTTCATGTCACAATGTGCAAAGGATATTGCAAAAAGATTTAGAAAGCATCCAGATGGTACGCAAGGGAAAAGTTTGTCTGAAGTAGTTAGCATTGCTACTAGAATGTTTAATGGGAAAGAGAAAAAGAAAGAAAAAGACATAAGGAACGGGTTAATTTAAAAATCATCTTGGCCCCGGGATGGAAGGAGGGGGGTGCTCTGCGTTCAGGGTCAGGAATCGGCGCGGACTGTGCTTGGTGCAGGGAGGGGCTGCTTTCGGCCCCAGCTGGCTGTGAAGGAAAAAATATAGACAGAGGCGAAGCAAAGGAAATACAAGTTACAGAACTGAAATTACATTTGCAAAGCTTAACTGTCCAGTAAGATCCAACAGTGTGCCTTTGTGACCCTGGAGTCGGTGTGGCTTGGTGACACCAAAGAAGCCACAGGCAGCCGACCTGGACTGGAATCTCTGAAAGAGACGCCGCAGGAGATTCCAGGGTGTAAAAGAACAGCCCTCCCAAGAGCAGAAGCATGTTGGAAATTCTGGACAAGCTGTATACAGGATAATCTCCCTTCCACCTCTCCCCCTCCTCTGAACATTATACACAGAAGTGGCCAGTCTGGACGTACGTGTGTAAGTATGAAAGGAGCTTCGGGCTTGGGGCATTAATATTTTCCTGAGTGATGTGGGAGCGTTCCCAACACTCTCCGTTGTTGTTTTATTATTTTATTAATGAAGCTTTAAAATTCAGTTATATGGTGTGTTTTCTTTATCTTCCCCCAACGATCCTGTAGTGTCAGCCTGATCATCTGACATGAGGGATAGATTGGTAACAGAAATTTGTCACAGTTTGGTGAGCAATTAAGAAGGGGGGAGCCCTGCAGAATTTGCACCATCTATTTGTTTTACCCTTGTTATTTTGTGTTTGCTTTGCTTGGTACTGTTGGTGTTATATGCTGAGAACTGCATGAGTAAAAGTGAGTCCTAATAGGATAAGGAAACACTATCTGGTTCTGGTTCTGTTCTATTTAACCCGTTACTGTTGTTGTTTTTTTTCTCTGTTCATTTGGGTGTTAGGAGTGTGGGTGGAACTGAACCTCTTGTTCGTAATTCCTCGGAGTGGAAGCCATGTGTGCGAGACAGCTCTGAGGTTAAATTGAGATCCTTCTGTCCTGTCCCCTGTAGCGGTCAGTGTATAGAAGTGGGAAAGTCTGGCTTAGACTGTAATTCCCTCTGCTCTCTGTGTAATTCTCTTTTCTGTTTAAGTGTCAAACAGATGAATGAGTCTCTGGGTAAACCCTCTAAGAGTAGTCCTTCAAATTATATGTTAAGTAAATGGCCTTTGCCCAATGGGCCATGTGTCTTCGTCTAGGTGGCAAGCCTCATGAAGGAGGACTCGGGTAGTCTTGTGAGTAAGAATGTTTAAGGGAAGAGACCAGGAGGGGTGGGGGGCTAGTTGAGAAGCCCACCCTCCTAGCTAAACTGGTAGTGGAAGAAGTTGGTGCCTATGGAAGGGACGGTTCAGTGAGAAAAGCAGGATCGGGCCCAGGCGGGCAGGCAACAGACAGAGAGATTGGAAAACAGGTTGGAAAACTTTAAGGGTGTAGTGGAAGGAAGGAGTAAGTAAGTGTAAGCATGGGGATTTCAAATACCCAGAGCTTACTTGGAATGGTGATTTGAGTTGATAAAAGTGGCTGTTGGGAGACAAGCAAGTGATTTAAGGGAGAGTGAGAAGTTAACTCTGTAGTTGCTGGAGGAAACAGCAGTTGAACTTTGTAAAAATGCTAAAGAGGAAAGTTCTTGGTGTCTTTGAAATGTTTGTAAATAAATTGAGGCAAAGAAATTGTTAATTGCAATCATTTAGAATTTAGTTAAATTAGCTGAAGAATGTATATAGTGCTATGTAATTGAAATTTTATTAGGCTGTAAGGGCACTATAAGTAGTGATGTTTTCTTTCAGTGTTTGAAAGCAAGAGTTAAAAGTAAAAAGCAAGCCAGAAAGCATCTGTATTCATGCAAATTATCTAACTGATAAGGTAGGAGCCACTGAAACCTGGGCTGCCTATGAAACACATAAAATATGGGATAATTCCTCTGTTTTTCCTGAAATCAACAAGGGTATTTGTCTATTTTAAGCAATGATTGTCTGCCCAGAAGGGGTAGACCTCTGTTTTTTTGTCTTTCAGATAATCAGAGAAAACTGATGCCAGCTAAACAGCATTCAACGTACCATGCATTTACTGGCACAATAGAAATTATGTTTTGTGTTCTATGTTCTGTCTTGTGGTGTTTGTCTTGTGGCCGGAATTTTTGTGTTTAATATTTTTATAAAATAATCTAGTTTAAAATCAAACAAAAAGGTAAATTAAAATGCAGATACTTGTTTTGTTCAACTTGGAATACAAAGTGTTTAGATAAATCAGGAGAATGTGATATACTAAAGTCTAATGCATTTCCTTAAGTAAGGAAAAGAAACTTTATTGGTCAAATTGTTAATTGCAAAAATTGTTGTTAAAATTTGCATACCAACAGTCTTTGAAAGCAAGGACATGAAAAGTTAACCCACTCCCCATATTGTACATGGGATCTTTCTGGCTACCTCAGATTTCTAGCCAGAGGGCTGGGGATGGTGGAAGGCTATTGGACTAGAGGTTGTATTGAGTGAACTCCTCAAAGTGGGTGTGCTTGTCCTGGCTTGTTGCTCGAAAGCTCTGTAATAAGGTTATTTTAGTAAAAGGGTGTGTGTGGCATATATTAAATAATAAGACTAATGTACTGTATAATGACAATGTGTAGGTGTTCATTGTTGGGAAAAAGGTGTATAAGTAAAAAGTGAAAGTTTCCTTTGCAGGTTAAAAGAAGCCAAGAAAGGAAGAAGCACAAAGAACAGAATGAATTAACTGAAAAAATAAAATAAAATAAAATAGCAAGCTCAGGCTATAGATAAGACACTGACTCCATTCAAGGACACTGCTCACAGTTAAGACTTGGTTAACAACCAGGAAAAGGAGGGCTTGAATTTGCCCATGCAGCTATGAGATCTGAAAAACACTGCCAGGCACTAATGAAATGTGTTAAGTTTTTTTTCTCACAGGTAAGGAAGCGCTACCCAAAGACCCTAGCAGCCCTGCCACTCCTTGGAACCAGGAGACGGGATTGATGTAAAGGTCCACCAACGAAAGACTGCCTTGGCTCCATGCTGGAAAGGCCCTTAAGTCCTGATGACTACCAACACCGCTGTGAAGTACCAAAGACTGACTGCTTGGACCCAAGATTCTCACTGCAAAAAGACCCCTCCACATTGGGAGAATTCTCCTACTGATGATTAGCCTATTTCACCTTCTAGCTCCACTGTGCCTTCTGGACAGTAGGGAAAAAGTACAAGGTGAAGTGCTAGTAGCCTCTCCCTTATCCACTGACAGATCTACTGTGCCTTTGAATTTTTCTAGAAAAAGCAAAACCATTACAGGGTGATGTGCTAGTAACCTCTCCCCTATATGATGCTGCACCAAGACTGTTTTGGGAAAGAAGAAGGAACACTCACTCCACTGAAATTGCTAAAGTCCAGGAATTCCTGACTAGAAAGGACATTAAGAACTGACCCCGGTGAAGAAACAAAGAATTGTACACTGGCAGAAAAAATTTGATGGGACCCATGCTTGGGAATGTGGTATTGATTGGATTTTGGGGTTTATTCTACAGGCTGTGCCCTGTGTTGTGGATAAATTCTTCAGCATGTATTGCTCTCTCTAATTGGATTTTAAATAACAAGTACCCGAAGAGTTTGTTCTGCCACTGGAAATTTTACCTGTATTGAAACCATTCCAGTGACTAATAATGTAACCCCCTCCTATGCTATTAATGTCAATGCCTTTTAAAAGTACCTGAAAATAGTTAAATAACAAATGTAATATAGTACTACACCAAGGAAAGATGGTATTAAATATCACTGAGGCTGGGAAGGCATTGCAGTGGGATCTAGTATGTTTGGAGATTCAGAATTTCCTGAATGACCAGCTGATGGCCATTTGGAGTGATCTTGAGTACCAGACTTGGCCCACTGCCCTTACAGACACATCAGGAGTACCATCTGATCTGTGGTCATGGAGATATACTAAAGACTTTCTGGGTGGAAGTGTAAACATTTACAGTGCTCCTTCCAAGCATTTGGACTGGGGGGTGTGGGCTTCCACATACCGAATCCTGACGGGTCCATGGGGAGGATGCACATGGGACTGGATTATTCACCGAAACATCTGGGAAATTAGACCACTTGGTATACCTAACTGATTTATAGTCAGTGCCCCAATCCCTTAGTTGTCAGACAAACAGGATTCCACTCTTTTGTCCGTGCACTCATTCCTGGATTGTGGGTGGCTAAGCTCAAGAGAGCAGTTGTAAATATTTCTGCAGAGCTTGAAAAAACCAGCTAATGCATTAATAGACGCTTTCCAAAAGTTGCAACGAAAGACTGATGAAGTAGCAGAAGTAACTTTGCAAAATAGACGTGTGCTAAATGCCATGAATGCTGAATTAGAGAGGGGCTTGTGCTCGCATTGGGGAAAAATGTTGCTTTGCTGTTAATCACTCTGGCTTAATTGACAAAGATTTACAAGCTATTAAGAATGTTGCTGTTGTTTTCCATGCTATATCTCTTGATCACACTTTTAGTTTTAAGGACCTCCACTCAGACCTTGGGTCATGGTTTACTAGCCTCCCCCGTACAATTGTTAAATGGATATGTGTCCCAAGAGTCCCATTATGGTCCTCTAGGGACAAAGGGGGGATTGTTAGGCCTGAATAAAGATATAGCAGACAAAACCAGGTATGCCAACCTGACCAAAGTCAGGCTAACAGAGGTTTGTGGGTAATCCCTGAGTGGAAAACACTGAGAAGCAGCAGCATGTCTCACAAGCGCTGGGAAAAAGTGAGATAAGAGAGAAGCTGCATTCCTGGCATAGTACCAGATGTGCTGTGTTCGGGCAGCTCCTTCGAAGAACTGATAAGAGTCCTAGTTTCCCAGCCTCCTTGTTTTCGCTCCCTGGTTTTGTTCTTTGTTTGTTTTTAACTCCCCTACATTTCTAACTTTAGGCATGCATGTATACTAAAGGTGTCTAGTTTCTAGTTGTTAGAAGAAGGGGGTGGGTTGCTCCAGTGAATAATTTATGACGCGACGGAACTGTCTACATAGGCTTATACTAAGATGTAAAGAGAAGGCTGGTTCTCTCTGGAGACGAGCTGCTCTCTATTGATGCGTGCACTTGTCAATAAAGAGCTTTTGATCGGACCTTGCTGGTGTTGCCTGTCTCTCTCGCGGTCAGACAACGAACTTTGCCGTCTGGGTTAGAGTCCCTGACATAAGTATAATCTAATATCTCATTGAAAGGTGACAGGGCCAGAAAGAGTTAATTAACTCACCTCACCGACTGACCTGACCCGTGGGTGAACCTTAAAAACTGGTTAACAAGATATGTAAATGAACAGAGCTTTGAAATGCAAGTCTGCAGTGTTAGAGGTAGAAGGGGAGGTGTTTGCTCAGGTCTTGTGATGTCAGCAAACAAGTCTTGTCTATAGCTCTAGTTTTAATTCAAAGAGCAAAAAAAGAATATTAACATTTATGATGATACTTGAGTGAAATAGTATTATTGTCTGTGTCTCTTTGAAGGTTGTGGTAATCTGTATCTGAACTGTTTGATGGATGTACTAATTGCCAGGATGTTTGGAAGAAGAGTTAAGCCTATTGTTTTCTCAGGCTGAAAGGCTGCTGGAAATGTTTAAGAACCTGGGACACGATCCTTCTTCATCTCAGATCTGCTTTGGGTTTCAAGAGGGGGAAACCTTAAGCCACAAGGATTGAGATCCCCAGTCATTGACTGGAGCCACCCTGAATATGGACATTGGATTATAACCTATGGACTATTTCTAAAAGGACTTTTGGCAACTACAAGCTCATCTCTACTTTGTATCTGAACCTCAAAAATTGAATTCAAGTCTATATGTCTATTAATCTTTTAACCAACACTCACTCTCTCTCTTTTCTTTTCTAATAAATTTTAGCTTAGTTAATAAGAATTGGCTATAGCATGTATTTTAGGTAAAATCTAAGTTATAATTGAACCTGGTTATGTGGCTGATCCTTTGGGATCGGAAGAATCTTTTCTTTTATATGATGAAGTAAGATTTTCAGGAATCATCATCATATCTAACAGGTGTGTCTGGACGGAGGCCTGAGGCTGGGTACTTTAAGGGAACTGCATGGTTTAAACTTCTAAGTAACCAGTGAGGTACTACAGAAGCTGTTTTGTGCTGGCTTGGTAAATCTAAGTATTGAAATAACCAGCAGCGTTTGGGATTTGTCTGCCCTGTTTTGTTTGCAATTCACTCTGATTGAGTGAGCTGAGCTGGCTCCCATGGGCAGCACCGTCACACCTACAGCCAGGCTGCAGAGGTCCGGGGGATCTTAGGGGCCTTGGGGTGCACAGATACCTATGTCCAGGCCATAGCGGTCCCTGGGGGGCTTAGATAGTTTGGGGGGGACACAGATACCAATCTCCATGCTCTAGGGGTCCCATGGGGGCTTAGAGGGTTCGTGGGGGGCACATATTCCTACATCCAGGCTGTAGGGTTACCAGGGGGGCTTAGGGGGTTAGTGGGGGGCAAAGATACCTACGTCCAGGCTGGAGGCATCCTGGGAGTCTTAGGGGATTTGTGGGGGCCAAAGACACCTATGATGTCCAGGCTGTAGGGGTACCAGTGGGTTTTAGGGGTTCGAGTGGGCACAGATACGTATGTCCAGGCTGTATCGTTCCCAGGGGGGGTTAGAGGTTTCGTGAGGGGCACAGATATCTACGTCCAGATTGTAGATGTCCCGGAAGGGGAGGGTTAGGGGGGTTGTGGGAGTGCAAATACCTATGTCCAGGATGTAGGGGTTCCTGGGGGCTTAGAGGGTTTCTGAGGGGCACATATACCTACGTGCACACTGGAGTGTCGCAAGGGGCTTATGGAGTCTATATGGGGTACAGATACCAATGTTCTGGCTGTATAGGTCCCTCGGGGGCTTAGGGGGTTTGTGGGGGGCACAGATACCTAAGTTCAGGCTGGAGGGATCTCTGAGTGTCTTAGGTGTTTGGTGGGAGGCACAGATACCTACGTCCAGGCTGCAGGGGTCTCGGAGGGGCTTAGGGTCTGTCACGGAGTGTGGGGGAGTCCGGTCCTGCACCCCTCTTCCTGGGACTCACAGTGACTCTCAGCCAGCCAGTAAAACAGAAGGTTTATTGGACAACAGGGGCGAAGGATGCAGCAGAGCTTGGAGGCACAAGCAGGACCCCACAATCAAGTCCTTCTAGGGGTTCAGGAAACTTAGTTCCCAGTTTGGGATTCCCTGAATTCCAACAACCCGGCTCCAAACCAAAACTGAACTAACTCCCTCCAGCCAGCCCCTTCCTTTATTCAGCTTCCTGGGCAAAGGTGCTGACCCCCTCCCCGCTGCCTAGCTTAAGTTACAGGCTTAGGTCCTGTGCCTCACCTAAAGTCACCCGCTGCTCTCCCAGTCCCCACACAGACAGTCCCCACTCCATCACAGTAATGCCCAGAGCATTTCGCGCATGGAGCAACAGTAACACCGTGTGGCCATGCAGGGTAATGCCCAGAGCAGCTCCCCTGTGGAGCAACAGTGACACCATGTGGCCACACAGGGTAATGCACAGAGCATTTCCTGCATGGAGCAAGAGTGACACCGTGTGGCCGTGCAGGGTAATGCACAGAGCATTTCCCGCATGGAGCAACATTGACACCTTGTGACCACACCAGGTAATGCACAGAGCATTTCCTCCATGAAGCAACAGTGACACCATGTGGCCATGCAGGGAAATGCACAGAACATTTCCTGGATAAAGCAACAGTGATTCCATGTGGACACGCAGGGTAATGCACAGAGCATTTCTCTCATAGAGGAACAGTGACAACATGTGGCCATGCAGGGTAATGCACAGAGCATCACGCCTATGTAGAGGCTGTAGAGATGCCTGGGGGACTTAGGGGTCGTGGGGGGCACAGATAGCTACGTCCAGGCTGGAGACATTCTGGTGGGCATTAGGGGCTTCATGAGGGGCACAAATATCTACGTCAGGGCTGGAGAGGTCCCTGGATGGCTTAGGGGGTTGTGGTGAGCATAGATACATATGTCCATGCTGTAGTGGTCCCTGGGGGTTTAAGGAGTTGGTAAGGGTCACAGAAACCTAAGTATGGTCTGGAGGGGTCCCTGGGGACTTAAGGGTTTGTGGTTGCGCAGATACCTACGTACCGGTTGGAGGGGGCCCTGGGGAGCTTAGGGTTTTGTGTGGCGTACACATAGCTATAACCAGGCTGGTGGGGGCCCTATGGGTCTTAGAAGGCTGGTGGGGGCAGAGATACCTATGTAGGGACTGGAGAAGTCCTGGGGAGGGCTTTGGGGGTTCCTGGAAGTCACAAATATCTACGTCCAGGCTGGAGGAGTTCTGGGGGTATTAGGGAGTTGTGCGGGGGCACAGATACCTATATCGAGGCTGTAGGGGTCCTGGGGTTGCTTTGGGGAATTTTGGGGTACAGATACCTACTTCCATGCTGCAGGGGTCGCTGGGAGGATCAGTGGGTTCGTGAGGGTGCACAGATATCTACGTCCGGTCTATAGGGATCCTGGGGGGGGTCTTAGGGGTTTGTAAGGGGCACAGATACATTCATCCAGGCAAGAGGGGTCCTAGGGACCTTAGGGGGTTCATGCTGGGCACAGATACCTGCGTCTAGGCTGGAGGGGTTTTGGGGGTCTTAGGAGGGTTGTGTGGGCACAGATACCTATGTCGATGCTGGAGGGGTCCTGTCATGTCTTAGCGGATTCGTGGGGTCAGAGATACCTACATCTAGGCTGGAGGGGTTCCGGGTGGATTAGGTGTGTTTGGGGGGGAACAGCTACCTACATCCTGATGGTAGGTGGCCCTGGGTAGCTTAGGCGGTTTTTGTTGGTCACAGATACAAACATCCATGCTGTAGGGGTCCCGAGGGACTTTGTGGGGCTCTAGGGGTCATAGATACCTACCTACAGTCTGGAAGTTTCCTGTGGGTATTAAGGGGTGTGTGGCGCATACAGATGCCTACATCTGGGCTTGTGGGTTCCCTGGGGGGCTTAGAGGTTTGTGGAGAGCACAGATACCATTATCCAGGCTAGATGGGTTCTGGTGGGATTAGGGGGTTGTGGGGGGCACAGATACCTATGTAAGCAGAAGCAGGATGAACTCTACCCTCACATCTGGTGGTGAATTATGGCAAGTGTGGAAAAGGATTTCAGGGTCTGATCATGTTTGCATAGACACACTCACCGTGCGTGACACGGCCACGGCAGCCTGGGATGGTTACTTTGGCAGCTATGGTATCCCCAGTTTATTTGTTGTTGGGGTGTGAGATGTGGAGTGTTGTCACCCTGATTGTGTGGATGAGGAACTGTGAAACAGCTTTGAGACAGGGATTCTCACCATCAGTTGAGTGGCACTCACTAGACAAGGGAGTGGGCTCCTTGGATGAGCCAGAAACACCAATTACATCTTCTTCTCTTTTAACAGTTGAGTAGTAGAGCTGGTTGTTGAATTTTTTAATAACTGAAGATCCAGGTTCCTGAGCTGAAGTCATTGAAGTGCTGTGTTAAATAGTGGGGGAATTTGAAACTATATTGCAGAGCAGATGATGGAGAAGAGCAGTTTGTGGAGCACTTGGAATGGCTCACGGAGTGAAGTAAGCTAAGTAGTTTTTGGAGACAGCTGGAGCAGATCACAGGTTGGTTGGTGGAGCAGAGCAGCTGGTGGACTGAGCTGAGCAGTTTGTGGGAAAGGTAGAAGCAGAATCCCACGGAGAGGCAGGGCAGACAGCAGTGGACCACGTAAGGTGCCCCTTTCTACCCAGGCTGGCAGGGGGGAGAACCCGGCAGATAGACTCTTGAACTCTGGGGCTGCGGGAATGTGGGTGATTATGGGGTTGCTGGAGTCTTGAAATATTTGAGGTATTGTACTTTGGAGTCTTGGGGTGATTTCGGGATTGCTAGATTCTAGAGCCCAGGGAAAAGGACACGGCCTAGTTGAGGTGTTTTCCAAATTTAATGCTATGTTGTTTATCTCACGTTATTAAACATTTTCTGCTATACCCAGATTCTATGATTGCGAGAGGGGAAGTATTGCCTCTTTGAGGCACCTAGGGGTGTGTATGTAAAATTTTCCCATGTCACTGGGTGAGGGCTCGATCTGGTTTGCATTACGTAATAGAGAAGGGACCCCTATGTATTGAACCCAGTCCTTGCTGCTATCAATTCAGCCTGGCAGACGGGTTCCACCTATGTTCAGGCTGAAGGGGTCCCTGGGGATATGAGGAGGTTCCTGGGGGGCACAGAGATCTAGGTCCAGGCTGTAGGGGTCCCTGGGGGGCTCAGGGGTTTGGGGCACAGATACCTATGTCCCAGCTGCAGGGGTCCCAGAGGGGCTTAGGGGGTGTCATGGAGTCTGGTGGAATCTGGTTCTGCACCCCTCTTCCAGGGACACACAGTGACTCAGCCAGCCAGTAAAACAGAGGGTTGTTTTGGCCAACAGGAACGAAGGATACAGCAGGGCTTTGGGGCACAACCAGGACCCGTCAGTCGAGTCCTTCTGGGGGTTCAGGAAGCTTAGTTCCCAGTTTGGGATTCTCTGAATTCCAACTACCCAGCTCCAAAAAAAAACCTGAACTAACTCCCTGCAGCCGACCCCTTCCTGTGTCCAGCTTCCCGGGCAAAGGTGCTCACTCTCTCAGCCCTGCCTAGCTCGAGTTACAGGCTTAGGTCCTGTCCCTCACCTAAAGTCACCCCCTGCTCTCCCATCCCCCATACAGACAGTCCCCACTCCATCACAGTAATGCCCAGAGCATTTCGCGCATGGAGCAACAGTAAAACTGTGTGGCCATGCAGGGTAATGCCCAGAGCATTTCCCCCGTGGAGCAACAGTGACACCATGTGGCCACACAGGGTAATGCACATAGCATTTCCTGCATGGAGCAAGAGTGACACCGTGTGGCCATGCAGGGTAATATACAGAGCATTTCCTCCATGTAGCAACAGTGACAGCGTGTGGCCACACAGGGTAATGCACAGAGCATTTCCTGCATGGAGCAACAGTGACACCATGTGGTCATGCAGGGTAATGCACAGAGCATTTCCCCGCATGGAGCAACAGTGACACCGTGTGGCCACACAGAGTAATACACAGAGCATCGCACCTACGTGGAGGCTGTAGAGATCCCTCGAGGGCTTACGGGGGTTCGTAGGGTCACAGATATCTACATCCAGTATGGGCGGGACCCTGGGAGAGTTAGGGGGGGTTGTGAGGGGCATAGGTAGTTGCGTCCAGGCTGTAGAGGTCCTGGTGGGGATTAAAGGCTTCCTGGAGGACAGCAATATCTATGTCCAGGCTGAAGGGGTCCCTGGACGCTTAGGGGGTTGTGGTGAGCACAGTGATCCCTGGGGGTATAGGGACTTGGTGAGGGGCACAGATACCTATGTATGTCCTGGAGGGGTCCCTGGGGGGGGCTTAGTGGTACTGTAGGAGACACAGATACCTACGTCCAGGCTATAGGCATTCTGGGGGGGCTTAGGGCTTTCGGGGGGCAC
Organism: Gopherus flavomarginatus; assembly: GCF_025201925.1. Taxonomy (NCBI): domain Eukaryota; kingdom Metazoa; phylum Chordata; order Testudines; family Testudinidae; genus Gopherus; species Gopherus flavomarginatus. The sequence continues at coordinate 780,665 of NW_026115128.1, forward strand.
AGATACCCACATCCAGGCTGGAGGGTTCCCGGGGGGCTTAGGTGGTTTGTGGGGAGGGGCACAGATATGTACATCCAGGCAGGAGAGGTTCCGGAGAGGATTAGGGGTTTTTGCGGATGGCAGAGATACCTATCTCCATACTCTAGGGGTCCCGGGGGGCTTAGGGTTTTTTGGGAGGCACAGATATCTATGTCCAGGTTGGAGTGGTTCCTGGGGGGTTTAGGGAGTTCCTGGGGGGCACAGATACCTAGGTCCATGCTGTAGGGTTCCCTGGGTGGATTAGGGGTTTTCTGGGTGGCAGAGATACCTACGTCTAGGCTGTAGGGGTCCCTGGGAGGCTTAGGGGGTTTGTGGGGGGCAGAGATACCTACTTCCAGGCAATAGGTCTTCCAGGGGGAATTAGTGTGTTGGGGGGGCACAGATACCTAGGTTCAGGCTGGAGGGTTCCCGGGGGGGGGCTTACGCCTTTTGTGTTGGGCACAGATATCTGCATCCAGGCTGGAGTGGTCCCTGGGGGGGCTACAGCGGTTTCTGGTGGGCACAGATAACTACCTCCAGGCTGGAGGGGTTTCTCGGCACTTAGGGGTTGTGGGGGGCACAGATACTTCCATCCAGGCTGGAGGGTCCCTGGGGGGCTTAGCGGGTTCATGTGGGGCACAGATACCTAAGTCCAGGCTGGATGGGTCCAGGGGGGGCATATGGGGTTCAGGGAGCACAGATGTTTATCTCTAGGCTATAGGGGTCCCTGGTGGGCTTAGGGGGTTTTGGGAGGGCCCAGATACCTAAGTCCATGCTGTAGGCGTCCCTACAGGTGCTTATGGGTTCGTGGGGTGCACAGATACTTATGTCCAGGCTGGAGGGGACAGGGGGGGTTGGGGTTTCATGAGGGGCACAGATACAAACCTCCAGGCTGTAGGAGTCCCAGGGAGGCTGTGGGGGTACAGATACCTACATCTAGTCTGGATGGGTCCTGGGGGTTATAGGGGGTTTGTGGGGGGCACAGATACCTAGGTACAGGCTGTCGGTGTCCCGAGGAGATGAGGCGGTTCACTGGGGGCTCAGATACATCCAGGCTGGATGTGTCCCGAGGAGCTTAGGGGTTTTGTGGGGTGCTCAGACACCTGTGTCCAGGCTGTAGGGATCCCTGGGAGGTTAGAGGTTCGTGGGTGTCACAGATAGGGACTTCCAGGCTGAAGGGGTCGCTGGGACGTTTAGGGGGTTTGTGGGAGTACAGATACCTACGTCCAGGCTAAAGGGGTAATGGGGGTGCTTAGGGAATCGGGGCGGACACAGATACCTACGTCCAGGGTCTAGGGGTCCCGAGAGGATTGGGGGTTGAGGGGGGAACAGATGCCTACGTCCTAGCTGAAGGGGTCCTGGGTGGTTTAGGAGGTTCGTTGGAGTCACAGATACCTAAGTCCAGGCTGTAGGGGTTCCTGGGGTATACGGGGATTTCTGGGGGTCACAGATACCTACGTTCAGACTGGAAGGGTTCCAGAGGGCTTAGGAGATTTATAGGGGGACAGATACCAACATCCTGGCTGTAGGGGTTCCCGTGGGGATTAGGTGGTTTATGGGGGGCACAGATTACTCATAGACTCATAGACTCTAGGACTGGAAGGGACCTCGAGAGGTCATCGAGTCCAGTCCCCTGCCCTCATGGCAGGACCAAATACTGTCTAGACCATCCCTAATAGACATTTATCTAACCTACTCTTAAATATCTCCAGAGATGGAGATTCCACAACTTCCCTAGGCAATCTATTCCAGTGTTTAACTACCCTGACAGTTAGGAACTTTTTCCTAATGTCCAACCTAAATCTCCCTTGCTGCAGTTTAAGCCCATTGCTTCTTGTTCTATCATTGGAGGCTAAGGTGAACAAGTTTTCTCCCTCCTCCTGATGACACCTTTTTAGATACCTGAAAACTGCTATCATGTCCCCTCTCAGTCTTCTCTTTTCCAAACTAAACAAACCCAATTCCTTCAGCCTTCCTTCATAGGTCATGTTCTCAAGACCTTTAATCATTCTTGTTGCTCTTCTCTGGACCCTCTCCAATTTCTCCACATCTTTCTTGAAATGTGGTGCCCAGAACTGGACACAATACTCCAGTTGAGGCCTAACCAGTGCAGAGTAAAGCGGAAGAATGACTTCTCGTGTCTTGTTTACAACACTCCTGTTAATGCATCCCAGAATCACGTTTGCTTTTTTTGCAACAGTATCACACTGTTGACTCATATTAAGCTTGTGGTCTACTACGAGCCCTAGATCTCTTTCTGCCATACTCCTTAATAGACAGTCTCTTCCAATTCTGTATGTGTGAAACTGATTGTTCCTTCCTAAGTGGAGCACTTTGCATTTATCTTTATTGAACTTCATCCTGTTTACCTCAGACCATTTCTCCAATTTGTCCAGATCATTTTGAATTTTGACCCTGTCCTCCAAAGCAGTTGCAATCCCTCCCAGTTTGGTATCATCCGCAAACTTAATAAGCGTACTTTTTATGCCAACATCTAAATCGTTGATGAAGATATTGAACAGAACCGGTCCCAAAACAGACCCCTGCGGAACCCCACTTGTTATACCTTTCCAGCAGGATTGGGAGCCATTAACAACTACTCTCTGAGTACGGTTATCCAGCCAGTTATGCACCCACCTTATAGTAGCCCCATCTAAATTGTACTTTCCTAGTTTATCTATAAGAATATCATGCGAGACCGTATCAAATGCCTTACTAAAGTCTAGGTAAATCACATCCACCGCTTCTCCCTTATCCACAAGGCTCGTTATCCTATCAAAGAACGCTATCAGATTAGTTTGACACGATTTGTTCTTTACAAATCCATGCTGGCTATTCCCTATCACCTTACCACCTTCCAAGTGTTTGAGGATGATTTCTTTGATTACCTGCTCCATTATCTTCCCTGGCACAGAAGTTAAACTAACTGGTCTGTAGTTTCCTGGGTTGTTTTTATTTCCCTTTTTATAGATGGGCACTATATTTGCCCCCTTCCAGTCTTCTGGAATCTCCCCCGTCTCCCATGATTTCCCAAAGATAATAGCTGGGATAGAGCTCATGAACTGCGATGGTGGGAAAATTTCATTCCAACCGTTTCTGTCCAAATATCCCATTCAGACTAAACCAGTTTGTTTCTCAGAATCATAACAAGTGAGATGGAAGTTCTTTGCAAAAAGATTTTGTTGCAAAACAAAAGCATCTCCTGTTTGTCACAGTGTGTTAAATTGTGTCATCACACACAAGGAGGAGACACTTAGATCTTGAAAATTAGATAAGATGCTTCAGTCTGAGCTAAGTCATTGCTGCTCTTAACAATTCCAAAATAAAAAAATACAAATAAAAAAGACTGTTTCAGCTAATCTATTATGTCATAATCTGCTCTGAGTAAACGTGATGGGACACCTCATATTATGCACTACTCTTAGTGACACTCTCCAATGGATCCCCATCCTCCACCCACCATGAGGTAGGTAAGAGTGGATCATTATTATCCCTACCTGAAAGCACACCATGGCCGTTTCACTTCTCCTGCCTCCCCTAGACCTTGGACGTAGGTATCTGTGTCAGCCCCGATCCCTTAAGAACTCCCATTACCCCTTCAGCCTGGACGTAACTACCTGTGACCCCCACGAACCCCCTAAGCCCCCAGGGTTCCCTACAGCCTGGACACAGGTGTCTGAGCACCCCACAAACCCCCTAAGCTCCTCGGGACACATCCAGCCCTAAGCCCCCTGAGACCCCTAGAGTATGGAGATAGATATCTCTGCCATCCGCAAAAACCCCTAATCCTCTCCGGAACCTCTCCAGCCTGGATGTACATATCTGTGCCCCTCACCACAAACCACCTAAGCCCCCCGGGACCCCTCCAGCCTGGATGTAGGTATCTGTGCCCCCCTAAAGCCCTAAGCCCCCCCAGAATGCCTATAGCCTGGACGTAGGTATCTGTGTCTCCTACAGTACCACTAAGCCCCCCCCAGGGACCCCTCCAGGACATACATAGGTATCTGTGCCCCTCACCAAGTCCCTATACCCCCAGGGATCACTGTGCTCACCACAACCCCCTAAGCGTCCAGGGACCCCTTCAGCCTGGACGTAGATATTGCTGTCCTCCAGGAAGCCTTTAATCCCCACCAGGACCTCTACAGCCTGGACGCAAGTACCTATGCCCCTCACAACCCACCTAACTCTCCCAGGGTCCCGCCCATACTGGATGTAGATACTTGTGACCCTACGAACCCCCGTAAGCCCTCGAGGGATCTCTACAGCCTCCACGTAGGTGCGATGCTCTGTGCATTACCCTGTGTGGCCACATGGTTTCACTGTTGCTCAACGCAGGAAATGCACTGTGCATTACCCTGCATGACCATATGGTGTCACTGTTGCTCCATGCAGGAAATGCTCTGTGCATTACCCTGCGTGACCACATGGTGTCACTGTTGCTCCATGCAGGAAATGCTCTGTGTATTAGCCTAAGTGGCTACACGGTGCCACTGTTGCTCCATGCATGGAAATGCTCTGTGTATTACCCTGCGTGGCCACACGATGCCACTGTTGCTCCATGCAGGAAATGTTCTGTGTATTAGCCTGCGTGGCCACACGGTGCCACTGTTGCTCCATGCATTGAAATGCTCTGTGCATTACCCTGCGTGACCACATGGTGTCAGTGTTGCTCCATGCAGGAAATGTTCTGTGCATTACCCTGCATGGCCACACGGTGTCACTCTTGCTCCATTCAGGAAATGCTCTGTGCATTATCCTGTGTGGCCACATGGTGTCACTGTTGCTCCACGGGGGAAATGCTCTGGGCATTACCCTGCATGGCCACACAGAGTTACTGTTGCTCCATGGGCGAAATGCTCTGGGCATTACTGTGATGGAGTGGGGACTGTCTGTGTGGGGGATGGGAGAGCAGCAGGTGACTTTAGGTGAGGGACAGGACCTAAGCCTGTAACTTAAGCTAGGCAGCTGGGAGGGGGTCAGCACCTTTGCCCAGGAAGCTGAATAAAGGAAGGGACTGGCTGGAGGGAGTTAGTTCAGTTTTGGTTTGGAGCTGGGTTGTTGGAATTCAGGGAATCCCAAACTGGGAACTAAGCTTCCTGAACCCCCAGAAGGACTCGATTGAGGGGTCCTGGTTGTGCCCAAAAGCCCTGCTGTATCCTTCGTTCCTGTTGGCCAAAAAAACCTTCTGTTTTACTGGCTGGCTGAGTCACTGTGTGTCCCAGGAAGAGGGGTGCATGGCCAGATTCCACCACACTACGTGACACCCCCTAAGTCCCTCTGGGACCCCTGCAGCCTGGACGTAGGTATCTGTGCCCCCCACCAAACTCCTGAGCCCCCCCGACCCCCTACAGCCTGGACCTAGATATCTGTGCCCCCCACGAACTCCCTAAGCCCCCCAGGGACCCCTTGAGCCTGGACGTAGGTGGAACCCTTCTGCCAGGCTGAACTGATAGCAGCAAGGACTGGGTTCAATACATAGGGGTCCCTTGCCTACAATGTAATGCAAACCAGCTCGAGTCCCCACCCAGTGACATGGGAAAATTTTACATACGCACTCCTAGGTGCCTCAAAGAGGCAATACTTCCCCTCTCGCAAGCACAGAGTCTGGGTGTAGCAGAAAATGTTTAATAACGTGAGATAAACAACATAGCATTAAACTGGGAAAACACCTCAACTAGGCCGTGTCCTTTTCCCTGGGCTCATGAGTCCAGCAATCCCCAAATCACCCCAAGGCTCCAAAGTCCAATATCTCCAACGTTTCAAGAGTCCAGCAACCCCAAAATCACCCACAGTTGCGCAACCCCAGACTTCAAGAGTCTATCTGCAGGGTTTTTCCCCCTGCCAGCCTGAGTAGAAAGGGGCACCTTATATGGTCCACTGCTGACTGCTCTGCCTCTTCATGGGATTCTGCTTTTGCCTTCCCCACAAACTGCTCAGCTCGGTCTACCAGCTGCTCTGCCAGCTGACCTGTGTTCTGCTCCAGCTATCCCCCAAAACTGCTAGATTCATCTCATTCCATGGGACACTCCCACAAACTGCTCCTGTCTCTCAACTATTGTGTTCTGCAGTACAGTTTCAGAGTCCCCCACAAGCTAACACATCTTTTCAGTGATTTCATCTCAAGAACCTAAAAATTCAACTTTTAAGAGAATAAAAAATCAACACTACTATTCAACTGTTAAAAGAAAAAAAGTGCAATTGGTGACTTTAGCTCACCCAAGGAGCCCACTCCCTTGTCTAGTGAGTGCCACTCAACTGATGGTGAGAATCCCTGTCTCAAAGCTGTTTCACAGTTCCTCATCCACACAATCAGGGTGACAACACTCCACATCTCACACCCCAACAACAAATAAACTGGGGATACCATAGCTGCCAAAGTAACCATCGCAGGCTGCCGTGGCCGTGTCATGCACGGTGAGTGTGTCTATGCAAACATGATCAGACCCTGAAATTCTTTTGCACACTTGCCATAATTCACCACCAGATGTGAGGGTAGAGTTCATCCTGCTTCTGTTTACATAGGTATCTGTGCCCCCCACAACCCCCTAATCCCACCAGAACCCATCTAGCCTGGATAATGGTATCTGTGCTCTCCACAAACCTCTAAGCCCCCCAGGAAACCCACAAGCGCAGATGTAGGCATCTGTATGCGCCACATACCCCTTAATACCCACAGGAACCTTCCAGACTGTAGGTAGGTATCTGTGACCCCTAGAGCCCCACAAAGTCCCTCGGGACCCCTACAGCATGGATGTTTGTATCTGTGACCGGCAAAAACCGCCTAAGTTACCCAGGGCCACCTACCATCAGGATGTAGGTATCTGTTCCCCTCCTCAAACACACCTAATCCCCCCGGAACCCCTCCAGCCTAGATGTAGGTATCTCTGACCCCACGAATCGGCTAAGACATGACAGGACCCCTCCAGCATCGACATAGGTAACTGTGCCCACACAACCCTCCTAAGACCCCCAAAACACCTCCAGCCTAGACGCAGGTATCTGTGAACAGCATGAACCCACTAAGGTCCCTAGGACCCCTCTTGCCTGGATGAATGTATCTGTGCCCCTTACAAACTCCTAAGCCCCCCGCAGGATCCCTATAGACCGGACGTAGATATCTGTGCACCCTCACGAACCCACTGATCCTCCCAGCGACCCCTACAGCATGGAAGTAGGTATCTGTACCCCAAAATTCCCCAAAGCAACCCCAGGACCCCTACAGCCTCGATATAGGTATCTGTGCCCCCGCACAACTCCCTAATACCCCCAGAACTCCTCCAGCCTGGACGTAGATAATTTTGACTTCCAGGAACCCCCAAAGCCCTCCCCAGGACTTCTCCAGTCCCTACATAGGTATCTCTGCCCCCCACCAGCCTTCTAAGACCCATAGGGCCCCCACCAGCCTGGTTATAGCTATGTGTACGCCACACAAACCCCCTAAGCTCCCCAGGGCCACCTCCAACCGGTACGTAGGTATCTGCGCAACCACAAACCCTTAAGTCCTCCAGGGACCCCTCCAGACCATACTTAGGTTTCTGTGACCCTTACCAACTCCTTAAACCCCCAGGGACCACTACAGCATGGACGTATGTATCTATGCTCACCACAACCCCCTAAGCCATCCAGGGACCTCTCCAGCCCTGACGTAGATATTTGTGCCCCTCATGAAGCCCCTAATGCCCACCAGAATGTCTCCAGCCTGGACGTAGCTATCTGTGCCCCCCATGACCCCTAAGTCCCCCAGGGATCTCTACAGCCTCTACATAGTCGTGATGCTCTGTGCATTACCCTGCATGGCCACATGTTGTCACTGTTCCTCTATGAGAGAAATGCTCTGTGCATTACTCTGCGTGGCCACATGGAATCACTGTTGCTCCATCCAGGAAATGCTCTGTGCATTTCCCTGCTTGGCCACATGGTGTCACTGTTGCTCCATGCAGGAAATGCTCTGTCCATTAGCTGGTGTGGTCACAAGATGTCAATGTTGCTTCATGCGGGAAATGTTCTGTGCATTACCCTGTGTGGCCACACGGTGTCACTCTTGCTCCACAGGGGAAATGTTCTGGGCATTACCCTGCATGGCAACACAGTGTTACTGTTGCTCCATGCGCGAAATGCTCTGTGCATTACTGTGATGGAGTGGGGACTGTCTGTGTGGGGGATGGGAGAGCAGCGGGTGACTTTAGGTGAGGGACAGGACCTAAGCCTGTAACTTAAGCTAGGCAGCTGGGAGGGGGTCAGCACCTTTGCCCAGGAAGCTGAATAAAGGAAGGGGCTGGCTGGAGGGAGTTAGTTCAGTTTTGGTTTGGAGCTGGGTTGTTGGAATTCAGGGAATCCCAAACTGGGAACTAAGCTTCCTGAACCCCCAGAAGGACTCGATTGAGGAGTCCTGGTTGTGCCCAAAAGCCCTGCTGTATCCTTCATTCCTGTTGGCCAAAAAAACCTTCTGTTTTACTGGCTGGCTGAGTCACTGTGTGTCCCAGGAAGAGGGGTGCAGGGCCAGGTTCCACCACACTACGTGACACCCCCTAAGTCCCTCTGGTACCCCTGCAGCGTTGACGTATGTATCTATGCTCACCACAACCCCCTAAGCCATCCAGGGACCTCTCCAGCCCTGACGTAGATATTTGTGCCCCTCATGAAGCCCCTAATGCCCACCAGAATGTCTCCAGCCTGGACGTAGCTATCTGTGCCCCCCACGACCCATAAGCCCCCCAGGGATCTCTACAGCCTCTACATAGGCGTGATGCTCTGTGCATTACCCTGCATGGCCACATGTTGTCACTGTTCCACTATGAGGGAAATGCTCTGTGCATTACCCTGCGTGGCCACATGGAATCACTGTTGCTCCATCCAAGAAATGCTCTGGGCATTTCCCTGCATGGCCACATGGTGTCACTGTTGCTCCATGCAGGAAATGCTCTGTCCATTACCTGGTGTGGTCACATGGTGTCACTGTTGCTCCATGCGGGAAATGCTCTGTGCATTACCCAGTGTGGCCACACAGTGTCACTGTGGCTCCATGAGGGAAATGCTCTGTGCATTACTGTGATGGAGTAGGGACTGTCTGTGTGGCGGATGGGAGGGCAGGGGGTGACTTTAGGACCGGACACGTGCTCAGCCTGTAACCTGAGCTAGGCGGGGGGAGGGGTCAGCACCTTTGCCCAGGAAGCTGGATACAGGAAATGGCCAGCTGGAGGGAGTTGGGTTAGTTCAGTTTCGGTTTTGGTCTGGGTGGTTGGAATTCAGGGATTCCCAAACTGGGAACTAAGTTTCCTGAACCCCTAGAAGGACTTGATTGTGGGGTCCTGCTTGTGCCTCCAAGCTCTGCCGTATCCTTCGCTCCTGTTGTCCAATAAACCTTTTGTTTTACTGGCTGGCTGAGAGTCACTGTGAGTCCCAGGAAGAGGGGTGCAGGACCGGACTCCCCCACACTCCGTGACAGACCCTAAGCCCCTCCGAGACCCCTGCAGCCTGGACGTAGGTATCTGTGCCTTCCACCAAACACCTAAGACACTCAGAGATCCCTCCAGCCTGAACTTAGGTATCTGTGCCCCCCACAAACCCCCTAAGCCCCCGAGGGACCTATACAGCCAGAACATTGGCATCTGTTCCCCATATAGACTCCATAAGCCCCTTGCGACACTCCAGTGTGCACGTAGGTATATGTGCCCCTCAGAAACCCTCTAAGCCCCCAGGAACCCCTACAGCCTGGACATAGGTATTTGCACTCCCACAACCCCCATAACCCCCCCCTCCGGGACATCTACAATCTGGACGTAGATATCTGTGCCCATCACGAAACCTCTAACCCCCCCTGGGAACGATACAGCCTGGACATACGTATCTGTGCCCACTCGAACCCCTAAAACCCACTGGTACCCCTACAGCCTGGACATCATAGGTGTCTTTGGCCCCCACAAATCCCCTAAGACTCCCAGGATGCCTCCAGCCTGGACGTAGGTATCTTTGCCCCCCACTAACCTCCTAAGCCCCCCTGGTAACCCTACAGCCTGGATGTAGGAATATGTGCCCCCCACGAACCCTCTAAGCCCCCATGGGACCCCTGGATCATGGAGATTGGTATCTGTGTCCCCCCCAAACTCTCTAAGCATCCCAGGGACCGCTATGGCCTGGACATAGGTATCTGTGCACCCCAAGGCCCCTAAGATCCCCCGGACCTCTGCAGCCTGGCTGTAGGTGTGACGGTGCTGCCCGTGGGAGCCAGCTCAGCTCACTCAATCAGAGTGAATTGCAAACAAAACAGGGCAGACAAATCCCAAACGCTGCTGGTTATTTCAATACTTAGATTTACCAAGCCAGCACAAAACAGCTTCTGTAGTACCTCACTGGTTACTTAGAAGTTTAAACCACGCAGTTCCCTTAAAGTACCCAGCCTCAGGCCTCCGTCCAGACACACCTGTTAGATATGATGATGATTCCTGAAAATCTTACTTCATCATATAAAAGACAAGATTCTTCTGATCCCAAAGGATCAGCCACATAACCAGGTTCAATTATAACTTAGATTTTACCTAAAATACATGCTATAGCCAATTCTTATTAACTAAGCTAAAATTTATTAGAAAAGAAAAGAGAGAGAGTGAGTGTTGGTTAAAAGATTAATAGACATATAGACTTGAATTCAATTTTTGAGGTTCAGATACAAAGTAGAGATGAGCTTGTAGTTGCCAAAAGTCCTTTTAGAAATAGTCCATAGGTTATAATCCAATGTCCATATTCAAGGTGGCTCCAGTCAATGACTGGGGATCTCAATCCTTGTGGCTTAAGGTTTCCCCCTCTTGAAACCCAAAGCAGATCTGAGATGAAGAAGGATCGTGTCCCAGGTTCTTAAACATTTCCAGCAGCCTTTCAGCCTGAGAAAACAATAGGCTTAACTCTTCTTCCAAACATCCTGGCAATTAGTACATCCATCAAACAGTTCAGATACAGATTACCACAACCTTCAAAGAGACACAGACAATAATACTATTTCACTCAAGTATCATCATAAATGTTAATATTCCTTTTTTGCTCTTTGAATTAAAACTATAGCAATAGACAAGACTTGTTTGCTGACATCACAAGACCTGAGCAAACACCTCCCCTTCTACCTCTAACACTGCAGACTTGCATTTCAAAGCTCTGTTCATTTACATATCTTGTTAACCAGTTTTTAAGGTTCACCCACGGGTCAGGTCAGTCGGTGAGGTGAGTTAATTAACTCTTTCTGGCCCTGTCACCTTTCAATGAGATATTAGATTATACTTATGTCAGGGACTCTAACCCAGACGGCAAAGTTCGTTGTCTGACCGCGAGAGAGACAGGCAACACCAGCAAGGTCCGATCAAAAGCTCTTTATTGACAAGTGCAAGCATCAATAGAGTGCAGCTCGTCTCTAGAGAGAACCAGACTGCTCTTTACATCTTAGTATAAGCCTATGTAGACAGTTCCGTCGCGTCATAAATTATTCACTGGAGCAACCCACCCCCTTCTTCTAACAACTAGAAACTAGACACCTTTAGTATACATGCATGCCTAAAGTTAGAAATGTAGGGGAGTTAAAAACAAACAAAGAACAAAACCAGGGAGGCTGGGAAACTAGGACTCTTATCAGTTCTTCGAAGGAGCTGCCCGAACACAGCACATCTGGTACTATGCCAGGAATGCAGCTTCTCTCTTATCTCACTTTTTCCCAGCGCTTGTGAGACATGCTGCTGCTTCTCAGTGTTTTCCACTCAGGGATTACCCACAAACCTCTGTTAGCCTGACTTTGGTCAGGTTGGCATACCTGGTTTTGTCTGCTATATCTTTATTCAGGCCTAACAGTCCCCCCTTTGTCCCTAGAGGACCATAATGGGACTCTTAGGACACATATCCATTTAACAATTGTACGGGGGAGGCTAGTAAACCATGACCCAAGGTCTGAGTGGAGGTCCTTAAAACTAAAAGTGTGATCAAGAGATATAGCATGGAAAACAACAGCCACATTCTTAATAGCTTGTAAATCTTTGTCAATTAAGCCAGAGTGATTAACAGCAAAGCAACATTTTTCCCCAATGCGAGCACAAGCCCTTCTCTAATTCAGCATTCATGGCATTTAGCACACGTCTATTTTGCAAAGTTACTTCTGCTACTTCATCAGTCTTTCGTTGCAACTTTTGGAAAGCGTCTATTAATGCATTAGCTGTTTTTTTTCAAGCTCTGCAGAAATATTTACAACTGCTCTCTTGAGCTTAGCCACCCACAATCCAGGAATGAGTGCACGGACAAAAGAGCGGAATCCTGTTTGTCTGACAACTAAGGGATTGGGGCACTGACTATAAATCAGTTAGGTATACCAAGTGGTCTAATTTCCCAGATGTTTCGGTGAATAATCCAGTCCCATGTGCATCCTCCCCATGGACCCGTCAGGATTCGAATGTGGAAGCCCACACTCCCCAGTCCAAATGCTTGGAAGGAGCACTGTAAATGTTTACACTTCCACCCAGAAAGTCTTTAGTATATCTCCATGACCACAGATCAGATGGTACTCCTGATGTGTCTGTAAGGGCAGTGGGCCAAGTCTGGTACTCAAGATCACTCCAAATGGCCATCAGCTGGTCATTCAGGAAATTCTGAATCTCCAAACATACTAGATCCCACTGCAATGCCTTCCCAGCCTCAGTGATATTTAATACCATCTTTCCTTGGTGTAGTACTATATTACATTTGTTATTTAACTATTTTCAGGTACTTTTAAAAGGCATTGACATTAATAGCATAGGAGGGGGTTACATTATTAGTCACTGGAATGGTTTCAATACAGGTAAAATTTCCAGTGGCAGAACAAACTCTTCGGGTACTTGTTATTTAAAATCCAATTAGAGAGAGCAATACATGCTGAAGAATTTATCCACAACACAGGGCACAGCCTGTAGAATAAACCCCAAAATCCAATCAATACCACATTCCCAAGCATGGGTCCCACAAATTTTTTCTGCCAGTGTACAATTCTTTGTTTCTTCACCGGGGTCAGTTCTTCATGTCCTTTCTAGTCAGGAATTCCTGGACTTTAGCAATTTCAGTGGAGTGAGTGTTCCTTCTTCTTTCCCAAAACAGTCTTGGTGCAGCATCATATAGGGGAGAGGTTACTAGCACATCACCCTGTAATGGTTTTGCTTTTTCTAGAAAAATTCAAAGGCACAGTAGATCTGTCAGTGGATAAGGGAGAGGCTACTAGCACTTCACCTTGTACTTTTTCCCTACTGTCCAGAAGGCACAGTGGAGCTAGAAGGTGAAATAGGCTAATCATCAGTAGGAGAATTCTCCCAATGTGGAGGGGTCTTTTTGCAGTGAGAATCTTGGGTCCAAGCAGTCAGTCTTTGGTACTTCACAGCGGTGTTGGTAGTCATCAGGACTTAAGGGCCTTTCCAGCATGGAGCCAAGGCAGTCTTTCGTTGGTGGACCTTTACATCAATCCCGTCTCCTGGTTCCAAGGAGTGGCAGGGCTGCTAGGGTCTTTGGGTAGCGCTTCCTTACCTGTGAGAAAAAAAACTTAACACATTTCATTAGTGCCTGGCAGTGTTTTTCAGATCTCATAGCTGCATGGGCAAATTCAAGCCCTCCTTTTCCTGGTTGTTAACCAAGTCTTAACTGTGAGCAGTGTCCTTGAATGGAGTCAGTGTCTTATCTATAGCCTGAGCTTGCTATTTTATTTTATTTTATTTTTTCAGTTAATTCATTCTGTTCTTTGTGCTTCTTCCCTTCTTGGCTTCTTTTAACCTGCAAAGGAAACTTTCACTTTTTACTCATACACCTTTTTCCCAACAATGAACACCTACACATTGTCATTATACAGTACATTAGTCTTATTATTTAATATATGCCACACACACTCTTTTACTAAAATAACCTTATTACAGAGCTTTCGAGCAACAAGCCAGGACAAGCACACCCACTTTGAGGAGTTCACTCAATACAACCTCTAGTCCAATAGCCTTCCACCATCCCCAGCCCTCTGGCTAGAAATCTGAGGTAGCCAGAAAGATCCCATGTACAATATGGGGAGTGGGTTAACTTTTCATGTCCTTGCTTTCAAAGACTGTTGGTATGCAAATTTTAACAACAATTTTTGCAATTAACAATTTGACCAATAAAGTTTCTTTTCCTTACTTAAGGAAATGCATTAGACTTTAGTATATCACATTCTCCTGATTTATCTAAACACTTTGTATTCCAAGTTGAACAAAACAAGTATCTGCATTTTAATTTAACCTTTTTGTTTGATTTTAAACTAGATTATTTTATAAAAATATTAAACACAAAAATTCCGGCCACAAGACAAACACCACAAGACAGAACATAGAACACAAAACATAATTTCTATTGTGCCAGTAAATGCATGGTACATTGAATGCTGTTTAGCTGGCATCAGTTTTCTCTGATTATCTGAAAGACAAAAAAACAGAGGTCTACCCCTTCTGGGCAGACAATCATTGCTTAAAATAGACAAATACCCTTGTTGATTTCAGGAAAAACAGAGGAATTATCCCATATTTTATGTGTTTCATAGGCAGCCCAGGTTTCAGTGGCTCCTACCTTATCAGTTAGATAATTTGCATGAATACAGATGCTTTCTGGCTTGCTTTTTACTTTTAACTCTTGCTTTCAAACACTGAAAGAAAACATCACTACTTATAGTGCCCTTACAGCCTAATAAAATTTCAATTACATAGCACTATATACATTCTTCAGCTAATTTAACTAAATTCTTACATTCTTCAGCTAATTTAACTAAATTCTAAATGATTGCAATTAACAATTTCTTTGCCTCAATTTATTTACAAACATTTCAAAGACACCAAGAACTTTCCTCTCTCTCTGTCTGTTGCCTGCCCGCCTGGGCCCGATCCTGCTTTTCTCACTGAACCGTCCCTTCCATAGGCACCAACTTCTTCCACTACCAGTTTAGCTAGGAGGGTGGGCTTCTCAACTAGCCCCCCACCCCTCCTGGTCTCTTCCCTTAAACATTCTTACTCACAAGACTACCCGAGTCCTCCTTCATGAGGCTTGTCACCTAGACGAAGACACATGGCCCATTGGGCAAAGGCCATTTACTTAACATATAATTTGAAGGACTACTCTTAGAGGGTTTACCCAGAGACTCATTCATCTGTTTGACACTTAAACAGAAAAGAGAATTACACAGAGAGCAGAGGGAATTACAGTCTAAGCCAGACTTTCCCACTTCTATACACTGAACGCTACAGGGGACAGGACAGAAGGATCTCAATTTAACCTCAGAGCTGTCTCGCACACATGGCTTCCACTCCGAGGAATTACGAACAAGAGGTTCAGTTCCACCCACACTCCTAACACCCAAGTGAACAGAGAAAAAAAAACAACAACAGTAACTGGTTAAATAGAACAGAACCAGAACCAAATAGTGTTTCCTTATCCTATTAGGACTCACTTTTACTCATGCAGTTCTCAGCATATAACACCAACAGTACCAAGCAAAGCAAACACAAAATAACAAGGGTAAAACAAATAGATGGTGTAAATTCTGCAGGGCTCCCCCCTTCTTAATTGCTCACCAAACTGTGACAAATTTCTGTTACCAATCTATCCCTCATGTCAGATGATCAGGCTGACACTACAGGATCGTTGGGGGAAGATAAAGAAAACACACCATATAACTGAATTTTAAAGCTTCCTTAATAAAATAATAAAACAACAACGGAGAGTGTTGGGAACGCTCCCACATCACTCAGGAAAATATTAATGCCCCAAGCCCGAAGCTCCTTTCATACTTACACACGTACGTCCAGACTGGCCACTTCTGTGTATAATGTTCAGAGGAGGGGGAGAGGTGGAAGGGAGATTATCCTGTATACAGCTTGTCCAGAATTTCCAACATGCTTCTGCTCTTGGGAGGGCTGTTCTTTTACACCCTGGAATCTCCTGCGGGGTCTCTTTCAGAGATTCCAGTCCAGGTCGGCTGCCTGTGGCTTCTTTGGTGTCACCAAGCCACACCGACTCCAGGGTCACAAAGGCACACTGTTGGATCTTACTGGACAGTTAAGCTTTGCAAATGTAATTTCAGTTCTGTAACTTGTATTTCCTTTACTTCGCCTCTGTCTATATTTTTTCCTTCACAGCCAGCTGGGGCCGAAAGCAGCCCCTCCCTGCACCAAGCACAGTCCGTGCCGATTCCTGACCCTGAACGCAGAGCACCCCCCTCCTTCCATCCTGGGGCCAAGATGATTTTTAAATTAACCCGTTCCTTATGTCTTTTTCTTTCTTTTTCTCTTTCCCATTAAACATTCTAGTAGCAATGCTAACTACTTCAGACAAACTTTTCCCTTGCGTACCATCTGGATGCTTTCTAAATCTTTTTGCAATATCCTTTGCACATTGTGACATGAAAACCATTTTAACCATCTCCTTTCCATGATCAGTTTCAGGATTTAAATTCCCATGCTTTTTAACTTCACAAATCAGTCGAGCACAAAAGTCAGAGAGGTGCTTATATGGATGCTGGACACAAGCAGTCACCTTGCTCCAATTTGGAGTAGCCTCCCCTGCATCTCTAATACCATTCAAAACAGCTTTTAAAAATCCATCCAACTTTGTCTTTTGAGCTGGATTATTGGGATTCCAGTAAGGGTCAGTAATTAGCCAAGGTGCATTCAAATGAGCTGCAGATTTTTCTTTTACTTTTTGTCTTTCATCTTCTGTCATGAGAGTATCTAATAACTGATTTACATTTGCCCAAGTGGGCACATGAGTGAAAAAGATTGTGCAGAACATTCTTTCCACTGCCTCAGGATTGTCTCATAAGTGAGGCATAGTGCACTGCCAGTTAAACAAATTTGAAGTTGCAAACAGGGTATGGGTAAAACCATCTCATGTTCCCCAGCAACCAGTAGAACCAGATAAGTTCTCAATGAGGCTTGTAATATCAGAGGTGTCTCAGAAACATTCTCTCTCATGGAGTTAAGTAACCTAGTGGGGGTCCACAAGGGCAAGGACAAGGGCTGCTGTAATATTGGGGGTGTTTGAAAAGCAGTCCCTGACCAAGTTTGCAAAAGGCTGGCTGGAGGCTGCACAGAGGGGGTGAGGCTGCCCGATTCCTCTGAAGATGAGGGAACATCACTCTGAGCTCCCCCTTGATACTCCTCTGTCCCTGAACTGTCCCTAACCTGCTTTTGAATCCTTGCACTCCATCAGACGGGGAAGAACAGGAACAAAATTGTCCTCCTCCCGGTGCTGCTCTGGTGCATATGGTGGGTGATTTTTTTACAAGAGCTCTCCATACAAACAGCTTCAAAAGCTACCCATCCCTCCATGGGTTTATAATTATACCATACAAACAAGTAATCCATTTGTCTCGGCCTAAGATCAACCAAAATATCCCTTAAGGAGTTCCTCCTATCTGTGGAAAAGGTTTCACCCACCGGCCAGTCTCTAGTTGGGGACAAATGAAAGGTAAATGATGGCCATTGGATCCAACACAGATTTCTCATCTTAAATTTAACTAGATCAGCTGTCTCAGAAATCTCTTTCCAATCTCTAAGTATCAGAGACAACGGGGCATCCCCCGGGCACTTACTGCCAACTTGTCTCATTTTAATGAAGGGACTCTAACCCCTCTTCATGAAGGGACTCTAACCCCTCCTCCCCGGGTCGAGGTAAAGGGACTCTAACCCCCACCTCCCCGCGTCGAGCGCTCGCTTACCTCTCCAGGGACTTGAACACCTGGACTGAAACTCAAAAACAGGCTGGGACTCTAACCCAGACAACTTGGATCCTGTGCAAACCTGGACTGGGACTCTAACCCAGACCTGGACTGGGACTCTAACCCAGACCTAAGTAGTCAGGGACTCTAACCCCGACAACCTGGACCCTACTCAATGGGTAGGTGGACGTTGCTGGATTTCTACGAGTTTCAGCTGGTTCACAGAACACGCCTTATCGCCAACGCAGAGATCAGATCACCAGGCAAGTCTCCTCTAAACTGGAGGATGCGCGCTGCGTTGCCTCAGGGTCCGATCCCCCGCCGGAGAGTCAGACGGGTCCCAGCGGAGTCGCCAAAGATGTCAGGGACTCTAACCCAGACGGCAAAGTTCGTTGTCTGACCGCGAGAGAGACAGGCAACACCAGCAAGGTCCGATCAAAAGCTCTTTATTGACAAGTGCACGCATCAATAGAGAGCAGCTCGTCTCCAGAGAGAACCAGCCTGCTCTTTGCATCTTAGTACAAGCCTATATAGACAGTTCCGTCGCGTCATAAATTATTCACTGGAGCAACCCACCCCCTTCTTCTAACAACTAGAAACTAGACACCTTTAGTATACATGCATGCCTAAAGTTAGAAATGTAGGGGAGTTAAAAACAAACAAAGAACAAAACCAGGGAGCGAAAACAAGGAGGCTGGGAAACTAGGACTCTTATCAGTTCTTCGAAGGAGCTGCCCGAACACAGCACATCTGGTACTATGCCAGGAATGCAGCTTCTCTCTTATCTCACTTTTTCCCAGCGCTTGTGAGACATGCTGCTGCTTCTCAGTGTTTTCCACTCAGGGATTACCCACAAACCTCTGTTAGCCTGACTTTGGTCAGGTTGGCATACCTGGTTTTGTCTGCTATATCTTTATTCAGGCCTAACAATTATAATGTCACAGTCTCGGTGAATTGACTGCTGCAGCTCCCCGTAGACTCTGCCTGCGCCTCTCACCGAGCTGGAGTACAGCAGGCGAGGGGAGAGCACTCAATGTATTGCATCTACACTAGACGCGATATATCAACCCCCGCTGGATCGATCGCTGCCCACCGATTCGGCAGGTGGTATAGACATACCCCGAGTATCTGGTGATCGGAGCTGGACCCCCGAGGGGGACACATTGAAGGAACTCAGGGGTTAAGGTGCCTCTATTGTGAACTGTCAGGGCTTCTGTGGCTCAGAGGAGGGTGCTTGACTGCCTGGCAGGCTTAGGCGCAGCAAGCCTTGGAGGTGGGAGAAGTGAAGCGGCCACGGCGTGCTCGGGGTGCTCGTGCTAGGAGCAGGGGTGAGCTCGGGCGAGGGGGGTGCCGCAGGGCAGAGCAGGAGAGTTGCCACAAGAGGGGAGCCTCAGGGTGGAGGGGGGAGCTGCCACGGGTGGGGCGCCTCAGGGCAGGGTGCAAGGTGGAAGTTTCGCCTAGGGCATGAAACTTCCTTGCACCGGCCCTGCCCGCAGCCAGCCCTGCACCCCCTGCCCTGCCCTGCCGGCAGTCAGCCTCTGTCTCCAGCCAGCCCTGCACCTTCTGCTTTGCCTGCACCAGCCGCATCCTCCCTGCCCTGTCTCCAGCCAACCCCTGATGCACCCCTCTGCCTGAAGCCAGCCAGCCACGCAGCCCTTGCCCTGCCTGAAGCCAGACCCTACCTCCAGCCAACCCCACATCCACTGGTGCCCTGCACTTCCCAGGGCAGTAACCCTGCACATCTGCTTCAATGAGGGGGGCAGGGAGCAGCTGGGACTCACACATGTGCACACCCTAGGGTGACCAGACAGCAAGTGTGAAATATCGGGACGGCATGGGGGGTAATAGGATCCTAGATAAGACCCCAAAATTCGGACTGTCCCTATAAAATTGGACATCTGGTCACCACAGCACACCCCCAGGACTCCTGAGTTCCATTGCTGGGTTTCCTATTGGTTCCTCTGCTGGTTGTTTTCCTTTTTCTGGGGACTTTGGGCAAGTTGCTCCCCACTCTCGGGCTCTGTCCCCAGCAGTCAAATGGGGATTTCATACCTTCCCGCTATTGGAAAGTGCTGGGAGAATCCCCCAGCAAAAGCTGCTCTGACAGTGCTAAGCAGCATCTGACCATTCAAGGTCGGAGCTCACTGCCCAGGAGGAGTGCTTGGCTCCGGGGTTTTGCTTCAGCCCAGTGTAGAGAGAGAGCCCTAACCATGGAGTTTGGCTCAAGAAGACCAAGTCTCCAATTTGTTAAAGGTGTTTTGAATTTCAATCCTGTGCTCCAAAGTGCTTGGTGTCAGTTGTAAACTTTAGGAGCATGCTCTCCACTCCATTTTCCAAATCATTCATGAAAATATAGAATAGTACCTGACACCGGACTGATCCCTGCCAGATCCACTAGGTTCACCCTCCCCGTTGGGCAGCTAAACATGGAGAAGGGCTCCTGGAGTCTTGGCTTTCAACCAGCTCTGCACCCACATTACACTGATTGCAGCTGGACTACATTTCCCTCGTTTGCTTCTGAGAATGTCCTATGGGACTGTGTCGAAAGCCTTAGTAACACCAAGCTAGACCCCATCTATTGTTTACTCACCTCTACCAGGCCCAGAACCCTGCCAAAGAAGGAAAGAGGATTGGTTTGGAATGATTTGTTCTTGACAATTCCACGCTCACTAGTCATAAGAACCAAATCATCCTGTAGGTGCTGCTGACAAACTGAGTGTTTAAGAATGTATTGCAGGATCTCTCCAGCTATGGCAGTCAGGCTAGCTAGTCTGTAAGTCCCAGAGGTCTTTTTGTTCCCCTTTGAAAGATAGGTCCTGTCTTGTTCATGGATGGGAAGATGTTCTTTTTCAGGGGTCTCAGACGAGAACTGGGGCACAACACCTGGTTTGTTAAGGCCACAAAAACGGAGGCAGGAACCTCTTCTCTGCTGCTGGCAAAGAACCACAGGTACCTAAAAGATAGGGACTCACATCTTTGAATGGGCTTTAAAAAGGCAGTGGTTAATAAGTTTGGCCCCGACCATTTTTTGTTTCCACAGACTAGACATTTTAGCAAACTTTAGAATTCCTTGGTGCTAAACACTGTGAAACTCCCCTTTCTCCTTCACAGAGGGCTTTAATACCCCTTATCTCACTTGGGCTCTAAACTGCCCATAGTTCGAGAACTGTTCCTGTACCGATTGGACAGATGGGAGAAGGGAAGTGACCTACCCAAGGCCTACACAACAAGGCGATGGCAGAGCCAGAAAGAGAAGCAACCAGTTCTGACTCCTGTTCTAACAGATGAAAACACCCCAGAGCCCAGGAATCGAGATGGTGGGAAAATTTCATTCAAACCGTTTCTGTCCGAAAATCCCGTTTAGACTAAACCAGTTTGTTTCTCAAAATCATAACAAGTGGGATGAAAGATCTTTGCAAAAATATTTTCTTGCAAAACAAAAGCATCTCCTCTTTGTCAGAGTGTGTTAAATTGTCTCCTCGCACACAAAGAGGAGACACTTACATCTCAACCATTAGATAAGATGCTTCAATCTGAGCTAAGTCGTTGCTACTATTAACAATTTCAAAATAAAAAAATACAAATAAAATAGACGATTTCAGCTAATCTATTATGTCATAATCTGGGAAACTTCATATTATGCACTACTTCTAGTGACACTCCCAAATGGATCCGCATCCTTCACCCACCATGAGGTAGGTAAGAGCGGATCATTATTATCCCTACTTGAAAGAGGGAGAAGCTCAGGCTGAGAAAGGAGAATTGACTTGTCTTAGATCACACAGTCCGTCAGAGGCAGTGTTGGGAATAGGACCGAAGAGCCCTAATTTTCAAACAAACCATCGGATCTTGAATTTCAGACATTGAATGACCTGAATACTGTGCTCTCAGATGAGCTCCAGACCAACAACAGTGACAGTAATTATTCAGCAAGTATTTGAGGAGAACTGCAATGTTAGAGGGAATCATCAACTGCTCAGAGACAATTAATGCAGAGAAGCAGCAAAATTAATCAAAGATAGAACTGGTTCTGACTTATTTACTTGATCTTAAAAGAGAACAACAAGGACCTGAGTCTCCTCCCTGTCAATATCCCCCTGCTCAACCAATCAGGGTAGAGACGGAGGACGGGAGGCTGAGGGTTCTCACCAGAGAGCCCAAAGGATGGCCCAGGTCACCGGTGGGGATCGCTGCCCGAGCACTATTTCAGTCCCACATTTTTGGGTGGACCTTCCATAGTGGGAGATGCAGAGGACTTCCCTGCAACACACACACACACACACACCTCCGTCCTGTTGTTGGGAAGGGAACAGGAGAAAGGACAAAAGAAGCAAGAGAAGAAGAGGAGGGAGGGATGGAGGAAGAGGTGAAACAAAAAGGATAAACCCTAATGTCCCCAGTGATTCTAAGGGACAAAATCCCAGGTGCGCAATAAAATTCTGCCTCCTTAATCTCGTGTTTTCCATGCCTAGAATTCACTTGTCACCAGATAGATCAGACTGAGCAGGTTTCAAACCTCCAGGAGGCTCTTACCTTCTAAACAGGGACGGCTGTTTTCTAGTAAAATCACTACAAGGGAAGGAGGAAACTCGAAAGAGGTTCCTCCTGGCGCTCACGTCCATGACCCCAAATAATCTCTCAGTCCTCAAAGAGAGACCTGGAGAAGGAAACGTGCTGAAGCAAAGCCACAGAGGTCTCTGAGGTTTCCCTGGCCACTCGCCCCTGTCCTGCCTGGCTGATGTCAGCATCTCTCTGTGAGGTCACCACCTCCCCACCACCTTTGACCAATAGTCTGAGGTCCTGCAAAAGGCCTTTGTGATGTCACTGCCACACCCCTCCCTTGCTGGGCTAATGTCCTGCCCCTGGCCAGGCACTTTGGAGGTTTGAGCTACTCCCTGTGGATCACCCCACTCAAGGAGCGTTCGTTCTAGGCAGCAAGCCGGCTAGACAGGAAAACATCAGACGCTGCTCCCAATGCTACACTCAGTTTTTCAGAAATTAGTCGACTTCATGGTCAGAAGACACCATTAGAGCATCTAACCTGCATATCACAGGCCTCCTGTATGACATAACAGCTACTTTGGGGGCAAACACATTCCAGAAAGGCATCTAGTCTTCATTAAATGACATCAGGAGATGGTGAATCCACCACTTTCCTTGGTAGCTTGCTCCTGTGGTGAATCATCCTCGCTGTTGACTATTGTGCCTCAGTTGTAATATGAATTTGTCTCTTTTCACTTTCCAGCCATTGGGTCTTGTTATGCCTTTCTCTGCTCCATTCAAGAGCCCGTAAATACCCAATCTTTTCTCTCCATTAAGGCCCTTCAACATTTCAATGAAATCACCTTTCAATCTTCTTTTGATAAGCTAAACAGGTTGAGCTCTTTCAATAGCTCACTGGAAGGCATTTTTCTCCAGCCCTCAGAACATTTGGTGGCTCTTTGCTGCCCTAGCTCCAATTTCACAACATCTTTTTCAAATGAGGATACCAGAACTGGAGGCAGTATAAAGGTTGTATAAAGGTAAAATTAAATAGGTTGCAGAGGAGTTTTTTTTAATTTCGGCTTTTGTTGCTAAAAATTTTGTCTCTCTGCGGTGAGAAAAAACACTCCCCGAATGCCAAAATTTGAGCCATGAAAAGCGGCAGTGTGAACAGCGCATCATAGGTGGAGCTGTGCTCCCGGTGACAAAGCTCCTGCCCCTCATTGGAGGTAGTTTGGCTTTGTTGCCGGGGAAGCTCTCTCTCAGCGATAAGGACGGCCACACAGCGCACCTTACAATGGCACGGTTAGAGTGGCACAGCTGCACCGTGGTAAGGTGCGCGGTGTAGACACAGCCTCAGAGCTGGGGAAAGCCGACAGGCGCTGAGGAGCACAGGGTTCAGACAGAGACATCCGTTAGGAGAGGAACTATTCACAGGGATTCTCTATAGCCTAGTAAGGTGGAGAGGATGGAAGATGATAATGTACAGGTAGGTTCTGATGAGAAACAGTGAAATGAAAGAGTCTCCCTCAATTACATCATGTAATAGCAGACAGCTAAAATGGGACACATTTTAGAAGTGCTTAAATACAAACGCTAAACGTCTAAGTACTAAGACTGGTGAATTTGAGTGCCTGGTATTGAGTGACGATATTGATAGAATAGGCATCACAGAAACCCTTGCATCCCCTCCTGCACCCACATGGGGAGACTGACCTGTGAGCATGGAGCAGCTGGCATTGCTGCCCCCCACTCCTCCCTGGAACGCTGCTCATCTGGGCACCCCTAGGGGTTGTGGGATGTGGGGGCAAGAAGTGAGATCATCCGAGCTCCCTGCATCCAGGTCACTTTCCTCAGCCGGGCTGCATAGCGGGAGGGCAGAGAGCAGCAGCTTCTGATGCTCCCCTCACAGCACAGCCCAAGTGGGAAAAGTGACCAGGACGCATGGAGCACATAGGGTTGCTCCTTACTCCCCTCAAACCTCTATGGACCCATGGAGGAGCATTGGGGCAGGGGAGAGCAGTGAGCACCTTTGCACTGCCACACGGTGCCATTTGACCCCTGGAGCCCTGGGCGGCTTTCGGGGGGCACCACCCCTAAGGCCGGCCAGGCTCCCCAGAACGAGCAGCAGAAAACACAGAGACTGGCCACACACTGAGCAGTGGTAGCCTGGGCGGCTCGTAATGGAGGCTCAGGGGGGAGGGGCGTCATAACATTTTTTCCCAGATTTGGACCTTAGCGTCCAAAATATGGGTGTTAGCATGAAAACCTCCAAGCTTAGTTACCAGCTTGGACCTGGTAAAGCTGCCACCAGCCAGGGATTTATACAGTACCTGGCTCGCTGTGGTCTCCCCAAAACCTTCCCCGGGGGACCCCCAGACTCAGATGCCTTGAGTCTCACAACAAAGGGGAATAAACCATTTCCCTTCCCCCTCCTCCCCTCCAGGTGTTCCCTCCCTGGGTTCCTGGAGAGATATACAGAAGCAAGCTCCGTGAATCTAAACAGAGGGACTCCCCCCTCCCTGTTTCCAGTCCTGGAAATAGAAGTACCAAGATAGCTAATCTCTCTTCCCCCTTACCCAGAGGGTATGCAAAGTCAGGCTAGTAAATCTAACACAACGAGATTTTCCCCCTGACTTCTTCCTCCCACCAATTCCCTGGTGAGCTGCAGACTCAATTCCCTGGAGTCCCCACTAAAGAAAAAATCCAACAGGTCTTAAAAAGAAAGCTTTATATAAAAAGAAAGAAAAGGACATAAAAATGGTCTCTCTGTATTAAGGTGACAAATACAGGGTTATTTGCTTAAAAGAAAAAAATGAATAAACAGCCTTATCCAAAAAGAATACAATTAAAACATTCCAGCAACTACACACATGTAAATACAAAAAAAACCCAATATAAACTTATTGTCTTATTATCTTTGTACTTACAACTTGGAAACAGAAGATTAGAAAGGCAGGAGATAGAAAAATCACTCTCATAGCCGAGACGCCACAGACACAAGACAAAGAACAAAGAACTCACACACAAAATTCCCTCCACCCAGATTTGAAAAAGTCTTGTTTCCTGATTGGTCCTCTGGTCAGGTGTTTTAGGTTACTGGTGTTACCCCTTTATAGGTAAAAGAACATTAACCCTTAGCTATCTGTTTATGACAAGGGGGCTCAGCCTCCCCAAACCTTCCACTGCCAAGGGGACAGTGGGGCCCATGATCAGGGGCCCTGGCCAAGTTAGGTCCCCCTGGAAAAGTCTCCCCTATGTCAGCCCCAGGGCTGGAGGAGCTCCCACTCCCTGCTACAGCCCGGGGGCTGCAGCAGGGGCACAGAGCTTCTCTGGTTTCAGGGCCACAGCGAGGCAGGGGTAAAGGAGTGATAGGGTGGGGCTGGTGGGGGAAGGGGTGGAACAGAAGTGACAGTGGATGGGGCCATGGGTGGAAGGGGGTAGAGCCACAGACAGAAGGTAGGGGCATGGTTCTGGTGCTGGGGCCCCCACACTTGTTCTCCCTTTCCCGGGGGTTTGGCATCACTAGACCCGGCTTAGCGAGTAGGGTTCAGTGGTCCCCATAATGTGGGGTGCGACTCCTAGGGGGACACAGAGGAACATTCATGGGGGCACCTCAGGACCTGAGCCAGCCCACATAGAGGGCAGGGAGGGAGCACCACTCTGCCACAGCTCTTCCCCAACCCCACTCTCAGCCTGAGACTCTGGCTCCCAGCCCGGCGTCGACCCCTTTACCCCTGTCCGCACCCCTCACCCCAGCAAGCAACAGCCCCACTCCTCCCAGCCCCGGTTCTTGACCGTGGCTTCCGAGGGGCCACAGCCATGGCTAAGAGGGCACAATGTGAAATGTTTGGGGACCACTGGTTTAGGGTGACGTCCTCAATCACTTCTCTGCAGTCCAATAAAAGCTATTCCTCACTCACCTACCCCTCCATCAGGACGGACTAGGTATGTTCTGCTGCCCTTCACTCATACAGGAAGGAGAATAACATTTCATTCCACTCAATCCTAAAGTCATTTGTAACCCAAGACCATCCCAAACTGGTCATTTTGGGGAAGCGGCCCCATCATGCTGCATAGCTAGGCAGAGTAGGTGTGTCTATGCAAACACGGTCCGTTCCGGAAGTCTTTCCCCAGCTCCTCACTAGGTGAGAGAGGGGAGCTCATTCAGACCCTGCTTTCGCTTACTATTTAAAAACTCCTTAGTGTCCCTATCTCTGCCGGCCTTAGATTTCTCCTCCTGTCCGTTTTTTGACAGCTCAGATGAGGTGACCGAGTGGTTAAGGTGATGGACTGCTACCCCATTATGCTCTGCCTGCAGGGGTTCAAATCCCATTCTCATCAGAGGCATTTAGTCTTCACCCTCCTTTATAGACAACCATCTCCCCCTTTGGTACAATAACAGATCAAACAATGTTGCTTGTGTTACCCAAAATTGGGTCAGTTAGTAAGCTTAGAGAGGACTAATAATGCCCCTCCCCCCCAGAGTTTGGCAGAAAACAGCACATTTATTAGCTTGATAGCTAAGCTCAAAAGAAGGGATGGGGGAGGGTGTCACACTCATACTCACGCTCCCAGGACAGGCCTGGCAGTGGAGATGTCAGGATCCTTTAAGGTAAGTGTCCCACAGCGCAGCGATGGACGGTGCGATGAAGATCAGTCTCCCTGAGGTGCAATAGAATGTAACACAGCGAACCACTGGCCAGATGGGCCGGGTGAAGGGCATTCACTGGAGGTACAAAGGAGAGTGGGAAAGCCACTTCACAGGCATTCAAAGCGGGAAAGGACACAAGCTGGGGGAGTTTAACAGACCTTTTGAGCATACAGGTTATACAGAGCATACAGATCACTGCTGCTCCTACAACATGATAAGTTCTCAAGCAGCATGTTTCTTACTTTGCCCATCTGTCAATTTTGATGATTATTGATGGAAATATTTTGCCATTGGGTTGTGTGTTTACACAGAAATTGACATTTACCAACAAATACACAATCCTTCCAAGCCTGCCTAGTCTGCAGTTGATGGGTTTAGAGGGACACATTCACTCTTCCAGGTCCCCATTCCAGGCCTGTGCTCTCCAGGTTGTCAACTTCCCGCACTGCTGGGATCCTTCCCTCATCTCCCCCCAAACCACTGCCCCACCCCCACTTCTGGGGTCCCCTCCCTACACTGTCTAACTCCACTGCTGGCAGGATCCCTTCCTGTTCATTTCCTGCCCCCACTCTGCGCAAAAGCTCTGCACTCTTCCCACACCAGAAGTTGAACCCAGGCCACCTGGGTGAAAACCAGGAATCCTGACCACTAGCCCATATGGGACTACTGTTGCATCTGACGAAGTGGGTATTCACCCACGACAGCTCATGCTCCAATACGTCTGTTAGTCTAGAAGGTGCCACCGGATTCTTGGCTGCTATTATTACTACATCTCAGGCCTTGGCTACACTGGAGAGTTACAGTGCAGGTGGTGGCTTTACAGCGCTGTAACTTACTCCCCGTCCACACTGGCAAGGCACATACAGCGCTGTATCTCCCTGGCTACAGTACTGCATGTGCTCCACCTCGACGAGAGGAATAAAGAGAACAGAGCTGGTGATGCAGCGCTGGAGTGCCAGTGTAAACAGTGATTAATCTTACTACGCTGTCACTGACCTCCGGAACCTTCCCATAATGCTTTTAAGTAGAGATAACGCTCTTTGTTTTGGTGTGATGCCTCTGTTTGTTTTGTTGTGAGCTCAAGGCTCCCGGAGCTGCTTATCTAAAAACCAAACACAGTTACTGTTTGCAGTGAATGAGCAGAGGCAGGGGGATCCCTTTGGAACACCCACAGCTGGTGTTTGCTTGAGGAGAGAAGCAGCCGGGTGGGCACGGGGGAGGGGGGGTCTGTTTTGGATCAGCGGCTTATCTGGTCTGTGAGGAAAAAAACAAAGGCGGCTATTTGCATTTAGTGAATGAGAGAGGGGTGGGGGAGGAGGCTTGAACTTGCCAGGCAGGGAGCTGACACAGTGTCAGCTCCAAAAATCCACTCGCTCTGTCTCCCCCATGCTCCGTGTCACACTCCACCCCACCCTCCTCTTTTGAAAAGCACATTGCAGCCACTTGAATGCTGGGATAGCTGCCCATAATGCACCACTCCCAACAGCGCTGCAAATGTGGCCATGACAGAGTGCTGGTAGCTGTCAGTGTGTCCACACTGCAACGCTTTCCCTAAACAGCTGTAGGAAGACAGCTTTAACTCCCAGCGCTGGACAGCTGCAAGTGTAGCCAAACCCTCTCTAAGCCGACCCCTTATGAGAACAGCAGGGACTAGCATGACTAGATGTCCCGATTTTTGGGTCTTTT
Source organism: Gopherus flavomarginatus (assembly GCF_025201925.1). NCBI lineage: Eukaryota > Metazoa > Chordata > Testudines > Testudinidae > Gopherus > Gopherus flavomarginatus. Next base: position 809,227 of record NW_026115128.1, read on the forward strand.
TCTTATATAGGTGCCTATTAACCCCACCCCCATCCCAATTTTTCACATTTGCTGTCGGATCACCCTAGCAGGGGTTGCACACAGGGCTGCATTAACCTTCAGGTGCTGAGGTTTCCCTCTCTCCATTCCCAGAGCCTGTGATCAGGAAACAGACATCAGGGCTCCCATATTATGCTAGGTGCTGTACAAACCCTGGGCAACGCTGAGACACCCAGGAGGTTCCCCTCAATTTCCCTGAGCCTCTGCTGCCCAACTTCTTCTGAATCCCTCTGGCTCACCCCCCCCCCACAAAAAAACCCCACCTTTCCAAACAGTCCTTCTTTCCTTGCCCCCTGATTCTGGTTTCAAACCCTGGGACCATCTCCTCTCTTTGTCTCTCCCCCTCCAGGTGAAGCAGAGATGGAGGCAACTTCAGCCACTGGAGTCAACCTCAGCGAGCACTGCAGCCGGCCCCGGGGGAGGGGGGATGTTTGCAGACACAGGAAGGGAGCAGGGGGTGCTGGGAAGAAGGCGGCAGGAGAACAAAGCTCAGAGACCCAACATGGGGAAATTCCAGGGGGCGGGGCTCTAACACATCCCAGGTGCGGGCAGCTCCTGGGGGCTGGGCTCTGGCTCAGCTCGGGGGCGGGGCAGCTCCTCGGGGCGGGGCTCCAGCACAGAGCAGTGGCGGGGCAGCTCCTGGGGGCGGGGCTCCAGCACGGAGCGGGGGAGGAGCAGCTCCTGGGGGCGGGGCTCTGGCACAGCCCATGGGCAGGGCAGCTCCTGGGGGCGGGGTTCTGGCACAGCCCACGGGCAGGGCAGCTCCTGGGGGTGGGGCTCTGGCACAGCCCGGGGGTGGGACAGCTCCTGGGGCGGGGCTCTGGCACAGCCCGGGGGCGGGGCAGCTCCTGGGGGCGGGGCTCTGGCACATTGTGACGCAGAGCCCGGGCTGAACAGCTGCTTCCTTGTTCTCCACGTGTTGCCAGCAGCGCTGGAGCTGCCCGAGCGGGAGCGGAGCCGCTGGTCTCAGCTGCAGCCAGGATCTGCCCACAGCCCCGCTGGGATCCAGGTGGGGACAGAGACTGGGGCCCGGGGGTTCCCCTTGGTGTGGCTGGCGGGGGCGGGAGGGGAGAAGCCGGAGCTGCAGGCGGGGGAAGGGCGATGGGACATTGTGACCCGGAGCCCCCGGGGAATGAGAGGCGCTGGGGGGCAGGAAAGTGACTCTGCCCCAGGGAGCCTGGGAGAAGCCTTGAAGGCGCCTCGGCCCCAGTGGAGCTGCAGGAGGATCCGTCTGCCCGCCCTGCTAGGATGGGGGGGCCGGGGCCCGGCCTTCGTGTGGGGGGGAGGGGCAGACCCCGGGCCAGGCGGGGGTGGGCGGTGTATTAAATCCCTCCCCATAGCAATGTGCTATTCCCGGGCACTGCGCATGCCCAGTAACAGCCGCTGAAGCCGCTGCCCTTCCCCCTGCCCGGACCAGCCGTAACGTTCCGCCGGGCGCTGGGGGCGGGGCTGGAGCGGGGCGGAGAAGTAACAGGCAGCGTGGGAGGGGCGGGCGCAGAGCAGGAAATTGATGGGCGGGGTGGGGTCAGGCAGCTGGAGGCAGGGTTCGTGGGGGGCTAAAGGGCACAATCCGGGCTGGGGGGAGGAGCAGGAGTTGAGCTCAGGGGGAGGCGCTGGCAGAGCCCCCCCCTTTGGTGTGAGGGCGGAGGTGTCGAGGGGGGAGGAGAAGCTGGAGTTGCAGGGGGGGGAGGTCACTGGGGTGGGGGTGTAGATCTGTCTCTGTGCAGCCAGGACATTCCCGGGGTGGGAGGGAGGTGAGTTAACTGGATCCTGTCCCTGTTTTTGCCACTTCCTCCCACACACACATTCTCTCAAGATTTCCCCTTTTCTCTCTCATTATCACACGTGGCTATAAAATCCAGGGAGATTCTCCTTTCCCCCCCGCCAATGATCAGCTCTCTAATTGCCTCTTATTTTCCCTTTTCTCTCCATACTTCTCAAATGTCAATTTAAAATCTCTCCGATGGGGGGTGGATTTTCCCACCCATTTTATTTGCAGCGATTTGTCCTTGTTTGGGTGGGAAATTGTTGCCCTGGGTCATTCCCCAGAACATGGCTCCCACTGGAGTGGGATGGGATGAGGTTCCCGTTCTCTGCCAGGGCAGGGAAGGGAAGGGAGGAGCATATCCTCCATGGAGACTGCCCAGACCCCATTTCCCAATTCCCCTGCGGCCCCCTTCCATTGTCCAGGGAGCCTTCCAGCTCCCCCCCCCCGCCCTTAAATCAGCTCCTCAAAGGGCTCTGAGCTGCTCACGTGAATGGTTGTCCCGTGGCCAGGGGGCACCATCACATTCTGTTTATGTATTGGACAGTCATATAAAATCCAGTCCAACAGTCCCCCTTTTCCACTAGTTATTTAATAGCAACATCAAATCCCCTCCGATCTTGATGGTTTTCTCTCATGTTATCAAATGTCGTTTGTGACAGGGTTCTCTCTGCATGTCTCAAAGATTGATATAAAATACCCCAAATATTTGCCCCACTTCTCTCTAGTTGTTTTATTTCTAATTGAATATGATGGGTTGTTTCCCAATGTGCTAAGATGCAGCCGCCTCTGGGGTGGATCCATGGTGGCCATTATTTGCTAGTGACAGCCCGTGGATCTTTCTTGCCCTCCAGGCCTTCCATTCTCCTGTTAAAGAAGCACTCCCCAGGCTCCCTCTGCCTGTGTGACTGGCCAGCAGGAGGTGGTGTTAACTTTCCAGGCACTTCTCACACTCTGTGAGGTAACACTTGCAGGGGCAGGGAAGGTGTCTGTGTGGGGAGATTGCAGCTGAAGGGGCATTGTGGTAGGGGGAGGCCTCTGGGTGGCTGGGCAGGGGGTACCCTAGTCAGGTTGGTGGGTTGTGGAGGTTTGGGGTTTTCGGGGGTGGTGGTTCTGATGTGCCCATCCCTGAGGCTATGGGTCCTGGAGGTGGGTATCGCTTTGGGCCTGGTGGCTGCAGAACAGTGGGGGTGGGTGTCTCTTGGGGAGGCGGGACAGAGGGTTAGAGGGAGCCTGGTTCTGTGCCAGGGGCTCTGTCTGTGCTTCCCCCGCTGGTTCCTGGTTTTGTTGCCATGCCCAGTGCACAGAGCTGGGGGAGGGGATCCCTGGCACTAGGTGAGGGCATGCCAGGGAAGCAGAGTGATGGGTCGCACTGTAAAGCATCAGGGGGTCACACTGGGCAGAGGAGGAGGTCCCAGGCAAATGTCAGGGTAGATCGTTCTGGAGGGTGGGGAAGTTCCTAGGCAGGCAGTGAGGGACTGAGTTCCCAGTGGTGGGGGGGTCCCTTGAGGGGGTTCCTGGCTGCTGGGGGCTCTTGGTGGGGGGAACCCTTTGGGATTCCCAACCTGGCAATCATGGTGTGGTGGGGGTTCTCTGGCCGGTGGGGCTTTGAGGGGTATCTGGGGTCCCTGGCCAGGGACTCTGGGGGCTGCGTCCCAGGGAATATCTGATGGGATCCTGGCTGGGGGGTGTCTGGGGCCCCTGGCTGGGGGGTCTGGGCTCTGGGTACTAGGGGGTTTCTGGGGGCTGCTGCTAACCATAATCCTTCTCTCTGGTCAACTTGTACCAGAGTCCTGGCTCCTGGTCACCAGGTCACCAAGTCCATTCCCCAGTCACGTGCCCTGTCACTGTGATAACTTTCTGTCCACTTAGCAATCACTGTTAGTGTGAATTCACAGAATTTACTTTTCTCCTCTTTTGAAAACTGCAGGAACTTTCGGTTCCGTTTGGAAAATTTTTGCCCCCAGTCCTTGTCCTAGATCTGCGGGGTGAGGGAAGTGGGAAGGGAGTCAGCACTGCCACACGATGGTCTTTTCCACAGCGTTCTGAACTCATTCTTTCTGAAATCCGGTGTCATTGAGACCGTTGTTAATCCAGAGTCACTGTATGGAAAGACAAGGAGTGATTCCAGATGGACAGTGGGTCAAATGAGATCAGCCATTCTCCCTGTGAGGAGGGGCTCCCATTAGCTGCTCTCCCCAGAGAGCTAAAGGAGGGAAGCTGCTCATACACTCCGTCCCTCTCTGCTCAGGATATTGGGGTTCAGCTTCCTGGGTCAGATGCTGCAGCCTCCATTGTGATCTGGGAGACCAGGCTTGGCAGCTGCTGCTCCCCCAGTGGGGCTCTGTGCTGGGAAGTGACCTTAATTAAAGCTTCTTCTCTGCCCGGCCCAGGGGATGACTTTCTGCAGCTGGTCCTAGCCCCCTAGAGCAGTCCTGGGCCCTGTTACTACTAAATTCTGAGCCAGAGTCTCCAGGTAACTGAAAGACCTCAGGGAATGTCCTAGGGTCTGGCAAGAAAGTGACTCTCCACAAACACCACCACCTCATTTCTCCTCCCATTAGCGGTTGCCAGGAGGAAATCCAGCCATGGGAGAGCCAAGCCCCCAGGAATGGGACTGTCCCAGCCAGAGGGGCAGGGAGAGAGGACAGGGGAAGGAGAGACTGATAGGGGCAGTGGGAGAAATGAATGTGGGGGAGAGATTTCCAGCTCTCTAGTCCACCCAGACACATGTATTGCTGCATCCTGGGGCAGAACCACTTTCCAGTGAACAAAACAAGGATCAGACAGAGCAAAAGCCAGTTCCTGACTCCATATTCCCCCTGCTGGGTGTGGCTGCCGTGGGGTCAGTGTCTGAGGGAATCCCCCACAGTGACTCCTTTGGTTCTGCTCTTTTCTAGCCTTGTGTTCAGAGAAGGGGTGAGGGGAGAGAGAAGGGAGGTTAAAAATGTGTCTGTGGACTTAGCCTGGCAGGAGGGGCCAGGTCTAAATTGTAATAAACAGATTGAGCATTTCCCAGCATGACAGAATCTAGGGTGTCTGTCTGCAGGGAAAGGGCCTGGGGGAATTGTGATGTGAAATTAACTAAAACCGGTTCTGAAACGCCCACAACTGCCCTTCTCCCCCAGACAGGCTGCAGAATGTTTTGCTCCAGCTCATCCCAGCCTGGCGTGGGACAGGGAAGAGAAATGGCTGCAGTGGAGTCAGTCCAGGTAGAGATTATCGGGGGGTTGCTGGTGGGTTCCTGCTGGAGGAAAGGGAGAGCAAATACACCAGAGGTGGGAAGGTTTGCAGAGTCTGGTTTGGAGGTTGGAGCGGGGCAGGAAATTCACAGCTGTGGGGAAAGGAGGAGGCCAGGGTGTGGCAGACCTGCTGGGAGTTATTTACTAAGTGGCCTAGATTCTAGGAACAGACCCAGGAGGTTTGGAGGTGGAAATGCCCTAATTTGTGAAGAGAGAAAATAACCCACCTACATGGAGCTAGTCAAACTGACCAGACTCCTAGTGCTGGAGCCTGACCTCATTAACCATCAGCTGCTGTGAGATATAAAGGGGACACCCATGAGTCAGGCTTATTGGAGCTGCCTCTCCCTTCATATCCCACTCCTCACAATGAGGAGGGTGTTGGGCATCCTACCAGCGAGCTCTCCCTGGACCCTGCTAGGGGCTCCATCTCCTGTATCAGTCAGTGGCTAGTAGGGGGGTGATGGATATGCTGGGAGAGATAAGGGGCTCTCTCTTCATCCTCTCACCCTGGCATTTGCTGGATACTCTGAGCCAGGTCGAGGTGGGACTCTCCTGACTATGATCCACCCAGAGCTTCCATTTGATTCACTCTTCTCTGCCACAAATAGTGGGGCAGCAAGTCCTTAGTGTTGGACTCTTACTCTTTCAGGGGCTGGTGACCTTCAAGGAGATGACTATGTATTTCACCAGGGAAGAGTGGGCTCTGCTGGACCCCACTCAGAGAGCCCTCTACTGGGATGTCATGCAGGAGAACTATGAGACTGTGACCTCGCTGGGTAAGGGTTCCTGTCCCTTCTGTTCTTGGAAGGGGAAATGAAGAGTGAAGGTTCACGCCACCCCCACAATGCCATCTGTACCCTGTCCTGTTTCAGCATCACCCCAATAGGCCAGTGACACACATAATACCAGAGACCCTCCTCTGCTGCAGAACACTTTGGGAACAGAGCACAGGAGCCGTATTGCACAGTGTCAAATATCTCCTGTTTGCTCAAGTGAAACTGGGGGTTAGGTCTGGCATAACTGTCCCATACCCCTAATCATTTTTCTTGCCCTTTTCTGAACCTTTTCCAATTCCAATATTTCTATTTTTGAGATGGGGTGACATGTGCATGCAGTATTCAAGATGTGGGTGTATCATGGATTTATTTGCTGTTTTTACAAATATGATCTATGAGATATTCTGTCATATCTATCACTTTCTTAATTATTTCCTACATTGTTCACTTTTTTTCACTGCTGCTGCACATTGAGTGGATGTTTTCAGAGAACTATCCACAGTGACTCCAAGATCACTCTCTTGAGTGGAAACAACTAATTTAGACCCCATCATTTTGTATGTATAGTTGGGATTGTGTTTTCCAATGGGCTGCACTATGTGCTATCCTGTCATCTAGTACTGCTAAGATCCTGGATTCAGTAATATCCCTGCCCTTCCTGTTCCCTTTCTCCACCGAACCCCGCCAGCCCATGCTTCCTGTTCCCAGCTTCCCCAGGATCTCGCACTGTCTCTGAACCTCTCTGTCAGCAAGAAGCAGTGCCAGGGACACTTGCCCTCTGTCTGGAGTCTTCGATTTCTGGGACATGGATTTACTCTCTCTGTGTTGTAAGAGGCTCTGTCATAATGAGTGTCTGTGATGTTACCCAGAGTACAATCTGGACTGTTAAATAGCTGTACCTCAGTCCTCCAGCATGGGGTGCCTTTTCCACTGTTTTCCCGCGAGAACAGCCCCTCTTGGCCAATTAACACACAGTCTCCAGCATGTAACTCACTCCCAGCTACACAGTATTGAGTGCTGCTAGACAGCCACTCATGAATTACACCTCAGGAGAAAACCAGCAAATTCTCAAGTGCCCAACTTTCCCCCAGAAATGTGCATCTTGCACTGTCCAGCACGCTACTGAACGACCCAAGCTCATATGAAGTCTGTCATTTCATCAGCGGAAAATGACATGCACCAGCTTGTTATCCCAAACAGAGTTTCCAACACACTTCAATCCACACATACTGGTTAGATGAACAATAAACCAAGATTGTTAACTACCAAAAACTAAAACTAGGCCCAGTCCATGAAAGGGGCACTCCCAGGAGAGACTGTACAAAGGCTGGAACATGAAACACCTTTGTAAATCTGAGACAGCTGCCTTGGGGACAATGACAGGGAGAATCCCCCAAAGTGACTCCTTTGTTTCTGCTCTTCTCTGGCCTCCGATTGTTCCTTCCAACGTGGAGTACTTTGCACTTGTCTCTACTGAATTTGATCCTATTTACTTCAGATCATTTCTCCCGTTTGTCCAGATCATTTTGAATTTTAATCCAATCCTCCAAAGCACTTACAACCCCTCCCAGCTTGGTGTTGTCCGCAAACTTGATACGTGTAAGAGAGAGACTGTTACTGGGAGGGTTTCCCCATGTGTCAGAGGGTTACACCCTGGTGGGAGGGGGCTAGGCCTGTACTGGAATAAGGTCACTCTGTGCTTCACAGTGTGCTAGAACCTAGAATGTGCATTAGCAGGGGAAAAGCTGGGGGGAATCGGCTTGGGGAATGGACAAAAGCCTAGTCTGAATTCTCACACCTTGCCCTTTTCACCCCGGCAGGCCAGAGAATAACATCCATGTTTCGCTGCAGATCATCTCGTCCTCCCAGGGGCAAGGAAATGGCTGCAATGGAGCTGGCTCAGGTAAGAGATTATCAGGGTGGCGGGCTCTGCTTGGAGGTTGAGGAGCAGTAAATGCATAAGAGGGTGGGAATTGCTAGAGGTGGTGGGAAGCAGGAAATATCTCGGGTGGAGAAAGGGAGGGGACAGCATGTGACAAACCTGCTGAGACTTGTGTAGTGTAGGGCGTGATGGGTTGTCACCCCCAGGAGGCAGTTTGTGGAGCTTCTGGGAACTGCTGTGTCCTCTAACCCTCACGCTGGGCTGGCCCTTCTCACACTGCTTTGCTGGAGATTTCGCCAGCCTCTCCAGGGCCTGTTATCACCCAACACAACAGCAGGTGGCGCCATGCAGCCAACTAAGCTACCTGAGTGCGTTACCTAAGCCACTCAAGGACAGATAGAAGACAAGAGCCAATTTCCCACTCCCCAACCTTGCACACTTGCTGTAGTATAAATCCAGAATGATACCATCTTATAGTGCACAGGGATCTCTATAATACAAGCTCATTAATGTAGTTCCCCTTCCCCTCGATACGGGACAGATGTGCACAACAAGCTGAGATTTTCCCCAGACACTTCACTCAAAATACGCTGGTTAAGATAAAGCATCAAACAAGTTTATTAACTGCAGAAAGATAGATTAAGTGATTATAAGTGATAACAAACAGATCAAAGCAGATTATTTAGCAAATAACCAAAACTCAGACTAAGTCTAACATGCTAGATGGATAGAATTTGAATTAGCAATTTCTCACCCTGACTGATGGTACAAGCAGTCCCCCAAGTTTCCATACACAAGCTAGAAATCTCTTGATCCTGGGAGCAGCACTTCCCCCACATCCGTTTTTGTTTCTCAGGTGTTTCCAGAAGTTCTCTTGTGTGGAGAATGAGGCCAAGAGATGATGTCACACCCCACCTTATGTAGCTTTTCCATATGGTGGGAACCTTTTGTTCCAAACTCAGTTCCTAGTCCAGTTTGTGGAAAAATACAGGTACTAAAATGGAGTTTAGTGTCATGTGGTCTGGTCACAGGCCCTGCTGAGTCATAGTAGCCATGACTCATAGGCTGGCTGAAACATTCACAGGAAGGCTAAGCTCTTCCATAGTCCATTGTCTTTGTTGAGCCATCAGCACTGTCTGGCTTCTTCATTGTTGTACCTGAAAGGCTCATTGTGGGTGTTACCCAGAGTAAGCACATTTGAAATACAGATACAGAGTCAATATCCATAACTTCAGATACGAACATGATATGTGCACACAAATAGGATAATCATATTCAGCAAATCAGAACTTTTCCAGTGACACCACACTCATAGACTCATAGACTCATAGACTCATAGGTCAGAAGGGACCAATCTGATCATCTAGTCTGACCTCCTGCACAAGGCAGGCCACAGAACCCCACCCATCCAATTTTATACAACCCCTATCCCAGGACCGAGTTATTGAAATCCTCAAAAATGGTTTGAAGACCTCAAGCTGCAGAGACACCACCAGCAAGCGACCCGTGCCCCACGCTGCAGGGGAAGGCGAAAAACCTCCAGGGCACCTGCCAATCCGCCCTGGAGGAAAATTCCTTCCCGACCCCAAATATGGCGATCAGCTAAACCCTGAGCATGTGGGCAAGAGTCACCAGCCAGCACCCAAGAAGGAGTTCTCCGCAGCAACTCAGTACCCATCGCATGCAACATCTCCCCGCAGACCATTGAGCAGACCTGTCTGGTGGTAATTCAAGATCAATTGCCCAAATTGACGATCCTATCATAACATCCCCTCCATATACTTATCAAGCTTTGTCTTAAAGCCAGGAAAGTCTTTTGCCCCTACTACTTCCCTCGGAAGGCTATTCCAGAACTTCACTCCCCTAATGGTCAGAAACCTTCGTCTAATTTCAAGTCTAAACTTCCTAATATCCAGTTTATACCCATTCGTCCTCGTGGCTACATTAGTACTAAACTTAAATAATTCCTCTCCCTCCCTAACGTTAACCCCCTTGATATATTTATATAGGGCAAGCATATCCCCCCTCAGCCTTCTTTTGGCCAGGCTAAACAAGCCAAGCTCTTTGAGTCTCCTTTCATAAGGCAGTTTTTCCATTCCTCGGATCATCCTCGTAGCCCGTCTCTGAACCTGTTCCAGTTTGAATTCATCCTTCTTGAACATGGGACACCAGAACTGCACACAGTATTCCAGATGGGGTCTCACCAACGCCGTATACAACGGTACTAACACCTCCTTATCCTTGCAGGAAATACCCCGCCTGATGCATCCCAAAATAGCATTTGCTTTTTTAACAGCCGTATCACATTGGCGACTCATAGTCATCCTGCTATCAACCAGTACCCCAAGGTCCTTCTCTTCCTCCGTCGCTTCCAACTGATGCGCCCCCAACGTATATCCAAAATTCTTATTATTAATTCCTAAATGCATGACCTTGCACTTTTCACTATTGTATTTCATCCTATTTCTATTACTGCAGTTTACAAGGTGGTTCAGATCTTCTTGAATAGTATCCCTGTCCTTCTCCGTGTTAGCAATACCCCCCAGCTTCGTGTCATCCGCGAACTTTATTAGCACATTCCCGCTCTTTGTGCCAAGGTCAGTAATAAAAAGGTTAAATAAGATCGGTCCCAAGACCGATCCTTGAGGGACTCCACTGGTGACCTCCTTCCAGTCCGACAGTTCACCTTTCAATACGACCCTCTGGAGTCTCCCCTTTAACCAGTTCCTTATCCACCTTACAACTTTCATATTCACTCCCAGCTTTTCCAATTTAACTAACAGCTCCCCGTGCGGAACCGTGTCGAACGCCTTACTGAAATCTAGGTAAATTATATCTACCGCATTTCCTTTATCTAAGTAATCCGTCACCTTCTCAAAGAAGGAGATCAGATTGGTTTGGCACGATCTACCTTTAGTAAATCCGTGTTGCAATTCGTCCCAATTACCATTGACCTCTATGTCCTTAACTACTTTCTCCCTTAAAATTTTTTCCAAGACCTTACATACTACAGACGTCAAGCTAACAGGCCTATAATTACCCGGATCACTCTTTTTCCCTTTCTTAAAAATAGGAACTACATTAGCAATCCTCCAGTCATACGGCACAACACCCGAGATTATCGATTGCTTAAAAATTCTCGCTAACGGGCTCGCAATTTCACGCGCCAGTTCCTTTAATATCCTCGGGTGGAGATTGTCCGGGCCCTCCGACTTCGACCCATCAAGCTGTTCAAGTACGGCCTCTACCTCAGTTGCAGTAATATCCACTTCCATATCCACATTCCCGTTTATCATCCCTCCATCATCGCAAGGTTCCTCACTAGTCTTATTAAAAACCGAGGCAAAGTATTTGTTTAGATGTTGGGCCATGCCTAGGTTATCCTTAACCTCCATTCCATCCTCAGTGTATAGCGGCCCCACTTCTTCTTTCTTTGTTTTCTTCTTATTTATGTGGCTGTAGAACCTTTTACTATTGGTTTTGATTCCCTTTGCAAGTTCCAGTTCAATGCGGCTTTTAGCCTTCCTCACTTTATCCCTACATGTTCTGACCTCAGCAAGGTAGCTTTCTTTACTGATCCTGCCTTCCTTCCACTCCCTGTAAGCTTTCTGCTTTTGTCTAATCCCCTCTCTGAGTTGCTTGCTCATCCAGTTTGGCCTGCAACTCCTGCCCATGGTTCTTTTCCCCTTTCTCGGGATGCAGGCTTCCGACAGTCTCCGCAGCTGTGACTTAAAGTAATTCCAGGCCTCCTCCACATTTAAATCCACTAATTCCTCCGTCCAATCCACTTCCCTAACTAATTTCCTTAACTCTTTAAAATTAGCCCTCGAGAAGTCAAAAACCCTAATCGCAGATCTACATTTGTTTATCCTTCCATCTAGTTTGAACTGAATCAGCTCATGATCACTCGAACCAAGGTTGTCCCCTACCACCATTTCTTCTACGAGGTCCTCACTGCTCACCAACACCAAGTCTAGAATGGCATCCCCTCTCGTAGGTGCTTCAACTACTTGATGAAGAAATCCATCCGCTATCACATCCAGAAAAATCTGACCCCTATTATTCGTGCAAGTACTCGTCCTCCAGTCTATGTCCGGGAAGTTGAAGTCCCCCATAATCACACATTTCCCCTTTGTGTTTACTTCATTAAAGACATTAAAGAGGTCTCTATCCATATCCCAATCCGATCCCGGCGGTCTGTAGCATACCCCAAGCACTATCTCAGGGGAAGCTCTAGTTGCTTTTTTACCCAGCGTGATTTTTGCCCAGACGGACTCCGTCTTATCCATTCCATCGCATCTTATTTCGCTACATTTAATTTCATCATTGATGTACAAGGCTACTCCCCCACCTTTGCCTTTCTTCCTGTCTTTTCTGAACAGCACATAGCCTTCAATACCCGTGCTCCAGTCATGAGTACTATTCCACCAGGTTTCGGTAATCCCTATAATATCCGGCTTGACTTCCTGCACGAGTAACTCCAGTTCCTCCATCTTGTTACCTAGGCTCCTCGCATTAGTGTACAAACCTTTTAATTTTCGGCGTTTGGCATCAGTGACATTCTTTCCCCCGTCGTGCACAAACTGTCTGCCACCAGCATCACCCGTTACTCTGGTTTCTACTCCACTATTCCTCCTTGGATCAAATCTTGGGGCCACAAGGGTATCCCCGCTCACTTTGTTTACTTCCCTCTCCAGGTTATGTTCTGGCGTGGAGATCTCCCGAACATTTCCCAACCATCTCCCCCAACTTTCTAGTTTAAAGCCCTCTTGATGAGGTCGGCGAGCCTCCATCCTAGAATCCTATTTCCCTCCTTGCTGAGATGAAGTCCATCCTGAGCAAACAGTCGTCTATCCGTAAATGCATCCCAGTGACCGTACATACCAAAGCCCTCCTTATAACACCACTCCCTGAGCCATCTGTTGATCGCCATAATCTTGTCCCTCCTTCGTCGCCCCGCTCTAGGAACCGGCAGAATCCCACTGAAGATCACCTGAGCCTCGATGTCTTTAAGCCTCTTCCCCAGTCTGAAATAGTCCTCCTTGATACTGTCCAGTGAGTAACTAGCTGTATCGTTCGTTCCCACATGAAGGATAATCAATGGATTTTTTCCCGCTCCCGCTAAGATCGTATTCAGGCTCAAGTCCACATCCTGTATCTTAGCCCCCGGCAGACAGCACACTCTTCTGTTCTCCCGATCCGGTTTAGTTACAGGCCTGTCTACTCTTCTCAGTAGAGAGTCTCCAATCACGTAGACTTGCCTTTTCCTGGTGACAATGCGATTCTCCGGTCTATCCCCCACAGCAGCTGGCCGTGATTCCTCCTGATTTGTATTCGACCTCACAATCCTCCTAGGGCTCGTACTCGATGTCGCCTCCACTGACTGCTCCCCTCCATCTGCAGGACTAGCTGCTTGCCTCTTCTTCCTTGCCGTAACTCCTTCAGCAGCCCGCTGTGTTCCATCTTCATTTCCCAACTCAGCAAACCTATTCCTGAGTTCTATTTGTCCATCGCTGGCCCGTCTTATCCTTTGTCTGGTTCTCCTAGTGACATGCTTCCACCGTCCACTTTCCTCACCCAGCAGTCCCTCCTCAGAATCCTTAGGTCCTGCTTCTGTCCGCTCGCCTGAGCTTGTCCCCTGTGCCTCATCAAGTCTGTGTTCCATCATCTGCTCAAATCCCCTTCTAAACTCCGCCAGAGTTTCCACTTGCATCTCCAGTCCCCTTACCTTTTCCTCCAGCAGCTCTATCAGACGACACTTCATGCAGATGAAACTCCTTTCAGGTGCTCCTTCTAGGACCATGTACATGCCGCAGCTGCCGCACCCAGTCATCCTCAGTGTGCCTGCACCTGCTGCCTCTGCCTCCATCGTAGCGGTGCAACTCTGTGCCTGGCAATCCACGCCTCACACCGCACCGCAGGCCACCGACCAGCGCAGGGCTGCCTCTTCCCTGGTCTGCCTTCCCGGTTCCTCTGCCTTGGTCTCCCCTGCAACCTCCCCCTGGAAACTCCCACTGAAACTCCCGTGTTAGCCGCTCTGTTCGCCGCCTCCTGTGCCGCTGCAGCTGACTGTGCCACTGCCTGAGTGCCTGGCTCCTTATATAGGACCCCTAATCAGGTAAGCCCCGCCCCCAACTCAGGGCTCAGCCTCGCTCTCAGCACACAGCCCCTAGCAGCCTGCACACACACTCACTCACACACAAACACCACAAACTACAAAAACCACAAAAACCTGCTCCTCCAACAGCACTCCCACTGAAACTCCCCTGTTAGCCGCTCTGTTCGCCGCCTCCTGTGCCGCTGCAGCTGACTGTGCCGCTGCCTGAGTGCCTGGCTCCTTATATAGGACCCCTAATCAGGTAAGCCCCGCCCCCAACTCAGGGCTCAGCCTCGCTCTCAGCACACAGCCCCTAGCAGCCTGCACACACACTCACTCACACACAAACACCACAAACTACAAAAACCACAAAAACCTGCTCCTCCAACAGCACTCCCACTGAAACTCCCCTGTTAGCCGCTCTGTTCGCCGCCTCCTGTGCCGCTGCAGCTGACTGTGCCGCTGCCTGAGTGCCTGGCTCCTTATATAGGACCCCTAATCAGGTAAGCCCCGCCCCCAACTCAGGGCTCAGCCTCGCTCTCAGCACACAGCCCCTAGCAGCCTGCACACACACTCACTCACACACAAACACCACAAACTACAAAAACCACACATGATGCATCTTCTACAAAATAGATCATAATTATGTCCTAACCATATTATAATCATACCACTATGATGAATATGGGGGTGTAGTGTCAGATAGGTCCTAATTTCAAGGCACAGGAGTTGGGAATGGAACTTCCCCTCTTTGTGGAACAGGAAATAACCCTCCAGCCAGGGCTGGGACAACTTCCCAGACTCTCAGCGATGGAGCCTGAATCTACTGACATTTCATTAATTACCACCAACCCCAATCTTTGTGGCAACTGTAAACTTTATCAGTGATGATTTTGTACTCTCTTCTAAGTCATGGATAAGAATGTTAAATAGCACAGGGCCAAGAACCAATCCCTGCAGGAACCTGCTAGAAAGAAATCCACTCGATCATGGTTCCCCATTTACTATCAGAGTTTTTAATCTATTTAATGTATGCCGTGTTTATTTTGTATCATTCTAGTTTTTTTTAGTAAAAATATTGTGCTAATCAAGTCATGTCCCTTACGGAAGTTTAGGTATATTACATCAATACTATTAGCTGCAACCAAACTTTTGATCTCATCCAATAAGGATATCCCGTTAGTTTGATAGGCTCTATTTTCTCTAAACCTTTGTTAATGGGCACTACAATTCTGACCTTCTAACTTCTATTCTTTATGATTGACTTCCCCTTTCTTCCATATATTTTATTTGGAGAGTGCTTGGATTCCTACCAGGGAGCCACTATCAGGGTCCAGAGACAGCCCCATCTCCTATATTAAGCTCTGGCTAGTAGCTATGTGATAAATGTGAAGACCCTGCTTCTGTCTGCCAGATGGGAGACACAAAGGTTCTCTCTTTCTACCCTCTGATGCCTCCTGGCTGCTGTAAGCAAGGTGGGGTGGGACTCTGTTAACATGTGCCTCCCGGAGCTTCCATTTCCCTGGTGCTGCTGTTCCGTGAATAGTGGGGTTGTGAGTGGGTCAGCAGGTACTGAGTATTGGACTCCTGCTCTTTCAGGGGCCGGTGACCTTCGAGGAGGTGGCTGTGTATTTCTCCAGGGAAGAGGGGACTCTGCTGGACCCCACTCAGAGAGCCCTCTACAGAGATGTCATGCAGGGGAACTATGAGACGATGGTCTTGCTGGGTAAGGATTCCTGTCCCTTCTGTTCTTGGAAGGGGAAATGAAGAGTGAAGGTTCATGCCACCCCCACAATGCCATCTGTACCCTGTCCTGTTTCAGCATCACCCCAATAGGCCAGTAACATACATACTACCAGAGACCCTCCTCTGCTGCAGAACACTTTGGGAACAGAGCACAGGAGCAGCATCACACAATGTCAAATATCTCCTCTTTACTCAAGTAAAACTGGGGTTAGGTCTAGCATAATGAACAGAAGCTTCCTACCCCCAGCCTTCTCTCAAACCCTGAGCCTTCTCTACCCAAACCAGAATGTGCTTGGGGTGTAACAAGCAGGCGGCTGGAGTCAGAGCTGCCAGTCCAGGGTTACTTATCATACAGACACTCAGTGCGTCCTTGAACGCTGGCTGGGAGTATCCAGACAGGGGAGCTCCAGCAGCAGAACACTGAATCTCACCCAGGATTACAGATGACACAACTCCTTGCCGATCTGGATTGCACCCCAGCATGTGAAAATGGCCTAGGTTGGTAGTGACATTTCTTGAGACATGGAGAGTCTTGCTCCCATATCACCAGGTGTAATAAAAATAACAGGAAAGGCCAAATATGGAAAACTGATTGTTCAGCTTGCTTTTGACCTGCATCATATTTTGCAATATATTCCAAATAAGGAAATTAACGTGCAACGTATGTGTCATTGTTTGTGGTTTTAAGCTGTAAAAGGCTTGTGTGATTTTTAGCTCAGGAACAGTATTCCAATAGCTGTCGCCCCCTGCGTGCTTGTAACCAAGAAAAGAGCCTCAGGCTGAGCTGATTCAAATATTAATCCTGTGGTCGTTTTCCACAACAGCCTCAATAGGTCCCTGTGATGGAATGTAAGGCTACATCTAGACTACCCACCGTATCGGCGGGTTAAAATCGATTGCTCGGGGATCGATATATGGCGTCTCATCTAGACGCCATATATCGATCCCCGAGCGCGCTTATATCAATTCCGGAACAACACCAACCCCAACGGAGTTGCTGTTTTGACAGGGGGAGCCGCGGACATCGATCCCGCGTGGTGAGGATGGGTGAGTAATCCGATCTTAGATATTCGACTTCAGTTACGTTACTCACGTAGCTGAATTTGCGTATCTAAGATTGATTTCCCCCCGTAGTGTAGACCAGCCCTTAATGTCTTCACACCTTCCCGCTGCAGGAGAATGGCTGTTTGACCAGCTGTTTGCCTTGCTGTCTCTGAGGAACTGCTCTGTGGGTGTTCCCCAGAGCTGTAAATTTTTCTTAATATCATACTGTAAAATCTCACAATTTTACATACAGTGTTACTACACATTTTAACAGGAGGATAATATTCAGTAGGTTATGCGTTTTTTAATGATACCTCACAAGCCATACTGGGTACAAAATTGATCATAATTTTCTAGAAGAGTGAACACAGGGGTACAGATTGACACAGTGTCTGTGTGTGTGTTCCCAGCAGATATGTGGGTATTTCAATCCCTCATAAGCACAATGTTTGGCATCTTCAAGGACCTGGGGAACTGGTCCTGGGAATTCACTAGTTTAGCAAGTGTGAGACTGCATGAAATTGTGAGACACTTTGGTATTAATAATAAAATAATATAATCTGATAAAATTGGAAAGAATCATGCTAGGTATGCCATGTAAAGTGTCAGTGAAAATGTTATGATTTGCCAAGTATGATAATTTTGTTTCTATGTTTCTATCACCTTTGTATTGTGAGTTACAGATATGTAAGGTATATCTGTATTTCCAGACTTGTGCAGTTTTTCTGGGTGACACCCCCAGACATATTGGCATCAACATTGCCTAGCATGTTTGATGGCCCATTGAGGGTCATCAGCTGTACAATGAACCTATGGACCAAGGGGACACACCTATTGAGTCAGCAAGACATGCCGGGGTTTGCCTGTGTAAAGAAACCTCCAAAGCTTTTCCATGCCATGTGCTGTGAAGCTTGTGTTTGGGACACAGGAAGTACAAGCCACATGGCAAAAGGAATATAAAGCGCAGCTGCATCATCTCCATCTTGTCTTCAATCCCCCTTCCTACCTCTGGAGCAACTTCTCTACAAACTGAACCCTGGAACAAAGGACTGAATGACCCATCCAAGCTGTGGATGCGTTCCAGACAGACTTTCAAGCCAGCAACTCACCAATACTGCTAAGAACCTGATATATCCATTTTGGAATGTATCTGACTGCTTTTCCATTTAAATTCTTTCTGTCTTTCTTTCTTTTAAACCTTTAGTTTAGATGCTAAAGAATTGTCTGGAAGGATGGAATTTAACTTCATTCTTTCATTTGTTCTTTCTTCTAAACATTTAGTTTAATTGCTAAAGGATTGGCTGGCAGCATGGTATTTTGGATGAGATCCAAACCTGGGTAATGTGGCTAACCTTCTACCCACCCACTTCCTGGATCCAATTAGGATCACTCTCCTGCTGCCCTCTGGCCATGCTGTATCACAGTGAGCAGAGTTTTTAAATAACCTCTCACTGTACGGGACCTAGTTGCTGATTAGGAGTCAGAGAACTGTCATGCAATAAAGGGGGCCGTGTGATTTCTTTTTTCAGAGTCTCGTTAACCAGTGTGTGGGATCAGAAACACAGTTTGTGACTGGTCAGTGAGTTTAACTTCAGTGTTAACCACCAGTATGGGGAGCATCTGCTCTCCCTTTTTCAGCCTACTCTGACCTTGGCATTTTCAGTGAGGACTGCCCCAGGCACACTAGGTCACACTAAGCACTGAAGATAAATTAACAGAATGTTTTTGATGATCAAGATGTATGAAATCAACTGAACTCCTTTGTTTTCTTTCATCTGAGCGGAGTTTCTGGTTTTCCAACGTGATATGATCTCCCGGCTGGAACAAGGGAAAGAGCCATGGGTCCCAGAGCTCCAGGGTTCAGAGGAAAGAGAGATCCTGAGATCTCCCCGCACAGATGAGGAAACATTAAACCAACTCAGAATCTGTAAGTGCCTGAAGGAAACATCTAGGATGCCCTACAAAGCTCTTGGGAAGTCTCTCAGTTCATTATTGTCCATAGCAGGGGTCGCATCCGCAGGGTAAATATAGCTCAAGGCTTCCTATAGATGCTAGCAGACACCGGGCAGTAGCTTTCTCCCTTCCCCCTGTGAAGTTGGATGGGATGTGAAGGCTGAATTGATCCCCTCCTCTCTCCTGTTGGGGGGAGCTGAGTTCCTGATTTTTATTTGTCCTCTCTCAGGCACTTGTTTTGGTTTGGCCTTCCCCTTTCCATCCCTGTTTGAGGTTTCTGTCTCTATCACAGCAGGTGATGCAATGACGTGTGAGGTTCAGCACAGACCAGAAAAAGAGCAGGGAAACCAGCCAGGGGAGAAAATGGATAAATTTATTTCCTGTCAGGGAACTCAGAAGGGCCTTAAGGAAACCAGAATACAGCAGGAAATCTGCAGGGAAAAGCAAAAAAAATACATGTGCTGAGTGTGGGAAAAACTTCATTACAGATCAGGCCTTTCTCTACATCAGAGAATCCACACAGGGGAGAGGCCCTGTGAATGCAATGAGTGCGGGAAAACTTTCAGTCGCAGCTCGCACCTTATTGGGCATCAGAGAATCCACACAGGGAAGAGATCCTATCATAGAATCCTAGCTTATAAGGGTTGGAAAGGACCTCAAAAGATCATCTAGTCCAACCCCCTGCTCAAAGCAGGACCAATTCCCAAATGGTTCCCTCAAGGATTGAACTTACAACCCTGGGTTTAGTAGGCCAATGCTCAAACCACTGAGCTATCCTCTCCCTCCTGAATGCAGTGAGTGCGGGGAAACTTTCAGTCGCAGCTCACACCTTATTCGGCATCAGAGAATCCACACACAGGAGGGGTCCTATGAATGCAGTGAGTGCGGGAAAACCTTCAATCGCAGCTCTCACCTTATTCAGCATCAGAGAATCCACACGAGCAAGAAGCCCCGCGAATGCCGTCAGCAGGCCTGCACAACTCGTAAAGTGGTGATGTAGAGAAATCTCTGTATTAACTATCTCTATAAATCTTTATAACGTTGCATTGTGTTATTTTGTATTAAGTATCTTTATGACATTGCATCCGGCATGATGTTATTTTGTAATTCATATGACTTGGCATTGTGCCTCTCTATTTTCATACAACTTTGTATTAGATCCCTATATAGAGAATTGGTAGAAAACTTTGTATCAAATGTTATAGCCCCTAAGGATAGTATAGTTAAAGTAAAAGAAAACATGTGCCTTTTTGCTAGAAGTAGAATAAGATCTTCCCCCGCACTCTGTAATCAATTGCTCTATTGACTGAATGAGGTGTGAATGAGTGAGGCTTGGAAGACACCCACCTCCAGACAGCTACAACAGTTGAAGAGGGAATGGGAGCCAGAGCAAAGGACAATACAACTTGTCAAGTGGGCCCAATAAAGAAGAGCAGACATAGTGATGGCCTCAGGGATTAGAAGCAAGCACCTTCTTTAGAAAACACCCTCTTTGAGCAGCATTGGGACAACACCCAGAGAAAAGCAGCACAAAGACCAACGGACGCAGACCCAGATTTTGAATCTGGTCTAGATTTGCATAAGAGGGAAGCTGCTATAAATGCGAGGTGTCTTGCAGAAGGACCCCGGATCTCGTCTTGTCACCATCGGACCATTGATTTGGATCGGTAGAAGCCCGGCTCCACCCCTCCCCCAT
Source organism: Gopherus flavomarginatus (assembly GCF_025201925.1). NCBI lineage: Eukaryota > Metazoa > Chordata > Testudines > Testudinidae > Gopherus > Gopherus flavomarginatus. The sequence continues at coordinate 829,470 of NW_026115128.1, forward strand.
CTAACTCACCTGGCCAGTGCAGTTAAGGGGAGCAACTAGTTGGTAACAACAGCAAGACGGAGTGTGTTTATGTCTGTGTGTGTGCGTGAATGCATGACTGTGATATATATCTCATGTGCATATCATAGAGTATTAATTGATACCTGTATTACTAATAAATGTGGCATTTTGCCTTAATCCCCCTGAAAAGTTCCTGTACAGTACTTTGAGTAAAACAGCGAGGGCCACAATGCTCCAAAGAAAACAGCTGAGGACTGAAACCCCCCGGCCCTGCGGAAACACCCCCCACTCAGGACCTCCCAGCCTGGCGGAAACACCCCGCCCAGCCCTGCAGAAACAAACCCTCCTTCCCCAGCGCCGCCCCACCAAAACAGCTGTGGGTCAAAAAGGAAGGTTGGTGGTGGGGAGGTGTTACTTGATGTTAAATCAACCAGGGACTCCCAGCCAAAGAGGTGGCTGGGAGCCCTCAGGGTCAAATTAAAGGGCCTGGGGCTCTGACGACTGGGGGAACCCGGAGCTTTTCAGGGCTGGGACAGGGATTTAAAGGTCCCAGAGCTCCTGCTGCTGAGGGGAGCCTGAGCCCTTGAAATCCCAGCCTCACTCCATCCCCTGGAGCTGCCGCCAGGATTCAAAGGGCTCTGTGCTGCCTGCAGCCACAGGGATCCCTGAGCCCTTTAAATCTCAGCTGCTGCCGGGATTCAAAGGGCTCTGGTCTGCCCGTGGCGGTGGGGAGCCCTGAGACCTTTAAACCTCAGCTGCGGCCGGGAATCTCTGCGAGCAGCCCAGAGCCCTTTGAATCCCGGCCGTGGCTGGCAGGCCGGCTTTAGGAAGTGCGGGGCCCCTCAGGGATGACTGGGGAAAAAAAAGCCTTTCAGTTCTTAACAACCGGTTCCCTATAAAAAGTTCTGCCACAGTATGTATTTTTTGTACCAGTAGGGTTACCATACGTCCGTATTTTCCTCCCAGATGGCGATTTAAGAACCAAAAAGCCTGACATGTCCGGGAAAGTACAGATGTATGTTAACCCTACCTAAAAGTTCTTTTTTAAAAAGATGGGTCTGAACTAGAAATGAGCTCTGCCACTCCCTTAGGGTGTGCTAGGGTGCACATGTGTGGGTCCCAGCTGCTCCCTGCCCATCTCATTGAAGCAGGTGTGCAGGGTTACTACCCTCAGAACTGCAGGGCACCAGTGAACATGGGGCTGGCTGGAGGTGGGGGAGGGGGAGGATGCGAGAGGTAGGGTCTGGCTGCAGGCTGGGCAAGGGGTGTGGGGCAGGCTGGAGACAAGAGGTGTGGGGTGGGCTGGCTGGCTTCAGGCAGGGCCACAGGGAGGGTGCGGCATGGGTTGGCAGGGCTGCAGACAAAGAAGTGCGGGACTGGCTGGCTTCAGGCAGCGGGGTGAGGCAGGGGTTGGCTGGAGACGGGTTGGTGCAGGGCTGAAGGCAAGGCAGGGGGTACGGGGTTGGCTGGAGACAGGGCAGGGGGTGCAGGGCTGGTGCGGGCAGGGCAGGCAGTATGGCAGGGGTTGGCTGGAGACAGGGCAGGGGGTGCAGGGCTGCTGTGGGCAGGGCAGGCAGTGTAGCAGAGGCTGGCTGGAGACAGGGAAGGGGGTGCAGGGCTGGCTGGAGACAGGGGTTGGTGCAGGGCTGAAGGCAAGGCAGGGGGTGTGGGGCTGGCTGGAGATGGGCAGGCTGCAGGCAGGAACTGGTGCAAGCAGGGCAGGAGGTGCGGGGCTGGTGCGGGCAGGGGGTGCAGCAGGGGCTGGCTGGGGACGGGCTGGCTGCAGGCAGGGCAGGGGGTGCAGGTACAGGGGGTACAGCCCATCCTCTATGGTGAGTGCCTCCTTCTCCTCCTCCTCCTCCCCCCTCTCCCACTAGGGTAGCAGCAGCAGCCTGGGGCTTGGGGGCTATTTCAAGGGCCCGGGGCGCCCCTGCTTCCACTGCCCCAGCTCTGTAAATAGCCGCGGGAACCCTGGGGAAGCGGCGGGGCTCCAGTGGCTATTTAAAGGGCCGGGGAGGTAGAAGCAATGGGAGTTCTAGACTTTTTAAATAGCCCCCAGAGCCCCGCAGCCATACCCCAGGGCTCCAGCAGCAGGGCTCTAGTGGCAATTTAAAGGGCCTGCGCTTCCAGCCCCTGCTGGGAGCCCCAGGCCTTTTAAATTGCCCCCTGGGGAAACTGGGCCACCCTGGTACAGCACACTGGCTTTTGCTGGTACTGGGGCTTGGGTGCGGGGTCCTCTTAGGAGCGAGGCCGATTCAAGGGAATTGGTTAAATTGGCCTAAAGCCGGCCCTGGTGGCTGGGATTTAAAGAGCTCTGAGCTCCCCGCCCGCCTGCCCAGAGCCCTATAAATCCTGGCCGCGGCTGAGATTTAAAGAGCTCTGGGCTCCCTGCGGCTGCGGGCAGCTCAGAACCTTTTGAATCCCGGCCGCGGCTGAACTTTAAAGGGGTTTGGATTCCCCGCGGCTACGGGCAGCCCAGAGCCCTTTGATTCCCGGCTGCGGGACGCACAGTGAGACTTCACGGGCCGCACGTTGCCCGTGGGCCGTATGTTGTGCAGGCCTGGCATGGAGGGGCAAAATAGGTAAGAAATTTCCGTGGCCTGTCACTAGCAAATAGTAGCCACCATGGATCCTGCCAGAGGTGGCTACATCTTAGCACTGTGGGAAGCAACCCTTCACAGAGACCATTTGTCTTGTGGTTTGGGATACTTCTCAAGACATGCTGCACTCAGAGTGACCCCCTCATCCTGTGCCAGCTGGAGAAAAGAAAAGGGGCCAGCCAACTCTCCCACTACCAGCTGCGAACCACTGATCCCCAAACAGGGGGAGGCCTCTGGCTTTGATGTGTATTAAATATCAGGCTGGTCTCTTTCTTTGGCAAATATCTAACAGAGCTAAAAGAGGGAACAAATGATCCTCAAAGGAGAGGGGAAAGACAATCACTGGGAAATTTAATCCCCTGCAACATCCAGAATGGAGAGCGACTCAGGGCAACAGGTTCCCCCGAAGGAAGAAGTTTTTGGGATTTAGAAACATAAGGAACAGCACAAAACCTGAGAGGATTGTTAATTGACATTTGATAATGACACAGAGGGAAAACCTGAGCTTTCAGATCAGTGTTCAGAAATGAAAGACAAAGGGTGGAAATCAGAGATTTTGGATCCATTTTGCAAATTATAGAGAGGAAAGTGGAAAATCAGAGGGATTTTATATCAGTGTTGATAGGAGGTAAAATCTGAGTGTTTCACATGAATACTTGATAAATGAATAAAGAGGAAATGGGCAACATTTGCAAACATTTTGTGTTCAATAATCTGAGAAAAGGTGTAAATCTGAGATTTTCTTATTATTTTATAATTAGAGACAGGAAAATCTCAGGGCATATTCAATTAGAAATAGACAACTAGAGAGAAGTGGGGCAAATGTTTAGGTTATTTTATTTGAATCTTTGAGATTTGCAAAGAAATTGTGTCACAAACTGCATATTTGATAACATGAGAGGAAAACACCAAGATCTGAGGGGAGAGAGTCACTTTCCTGTCAGGGCCCAGTGCTCCCTCCCCCTCCCCCTCCGGGGTCTCTCACTCACTGGGGGCTCCAGGCGGGGCTGGTGCGGTCAGAGCCTGGGGCTGCCTAGGGGGCAGGTCCCAGCTGGAGAAAGCCCCCCCCCCGGCCAGGATAGGAATGTGCTACTGGTAGCAGCCTGGGGCTGGACCCTCTCTATGGGGGACACTTGCTCCCCCCTCCCCTTCCTGGCCCTTCCCACGCCCTGTTGCCAGGAGAGAGTGGCCCCCCCAGCCCAGCCCAGAGGTGACCCTGTCTCAGGCCCCCCCCAGCCTCTGCCCAGTTCAGAAAGCACTCGGGGGAACCATTTCCCACCTACACAAGGACAAATCACTGCAGGTGAAAATGGGGGGAAACACCCCAAACCTGAGATCTGAACTGGCCATTGGCAAAGGGGAGAGAAAATGGGGCACAATGGGGGGAGGGGAACAGGGAACTTCTCAGGGGTTTGAGGGAAGGGGGTGTCAGCCTGGATGTTGCTTGTTGCTCTCTAGGGAGAAAGGGGGCAGGACAGGAGAGGAGGGGGGTCTCCACGGAGGGGGCAGTGGTAATTCCGAGGGGATCTCAGCCCTCCCTTTTTCTCCCCGCTCCTCAGGGGTCACCTGCTCTTCTCCCCTCGCCCCCCGGCCATGTCCCGGCTGCACAGACATTTTCCATCCATCCCTTTCCCAGGTCTCCGCCCTCCGCAGCCCCTGCCCGACCCCACGCAGGGGCTGCTAGGTGTAATGCATGTTCAGTAGGGATTTCTCCCCTACTAATGCTGGGGTGTCCTTCTCCTATAGGTTAGTCTACTAATGATCTCATCTTGATGCCATGTGTGTCAGTTCATTGCCATGGCACTCGTGTGCTTAGACATCTGAGGATGCTCTATAGAAAAGCTCCTTGAGTGAGGTGATCCACAGGGAGTAGCTCAAAGCTCCAAAGTGCCTGGCCGGGGCAGGACATTGGCACAGCAAGGGCGGGGTGTGGCAGTGACATCACAAAGGCCTTTTGCAGGACCTCACACTATTGGTCAAAGACTATTGGTGAGCAGGTGGTGACCTCACAGAGAGATCCTGACATCAGTCAGGGGCCAGGGGCTAGGGAAACCTCAGAGACCCCTGTGGCTTTGCTTCAGCAAGTCTCCTTCTCCAGGTCTCTGTCTGAGGACTGAGAGAGTATTCGGGTTCACGGACGTGAGTGCCAGGAGAAACCTCTTTCCAGTTTTCTCCTTCCCTTGTAGTGATTTTACTAGAAAACAACCGTCCCTCTTTAGAAGGTAAGAGCCTCCTGGAGGTGTGAAACCTGTTCAGTCTGATCCATCTGGTGAGAGTTGAATTCTAGGCATGGAAAACATGAGTTTAAGGAGGCAGAATTTTATTCCGCACCTGGGATTTTGTCCCTTAGAATCATGGGGACATTAGGGTTTGTCCTTTGTGTTTCACCTTTTCCTCCATCCACCTGTCCCTCCCTCCTTTCTCTTCATCTCTTCTTTTGTCCTTTCTCCTGTTCCCCTCCCAACACCAGGACGACTGTGTGCGTGTGTGTTGCGGGGGAGTGCTCTGCAGCTCTCACTGTGGGAGTTCCACCCAAAAATGTGAGGCTGAAATAGTGCTCAGGCAGTCAGGGCTGGATTAACCTTTTGTTGGCCCTGGCACCAAACATATTTGGGGGCCCCAGCGTAGTAACTGTGGGCTCCGAGTGTGGGCCTGGTGGGGCAGTGCCATTGGTGCCTTCGTATACCCGGTACTGAACCTAAGAGACATTTTTCATTTTGATCACACACCTCTCCATGACTATATGCATTGCCATACACAGCTCCCTCAGCCCGCGGGTTTTCTTATTGAGCTGTACACCCATGTGGGTTTACCAGTGTCCACAGTGAGCAGAACTTTCATAGTGACCAAGGAAACTCCCCACAGATTTATCTCTTTCCTCATTCAGACCTTCTCTAGCCACGTCTCCAGTACCCCCCATGTCACCAGTCACTGCATGTGGTCCTAGTCTCAGCTCAAAGTCCTAAAGCCAGCAGACACCTGATCATTTCTGACAGATCCCTCCCTCAGCCCCCATCCTGCCATGTGAGCAAGCCACCTGCAAACACCATTTCCCCAAAGTGAGGACTTAGCCCTTGGGAATCTGAAGACACCAGCGTCTCTCCCTCTGCTCCCATCTACATGCTAGTCTGCTACCTGGTCACCACCACCTCTCCCCATACTTGTTTCCTTTCTACTTTGGACATGCTCCCAACCAGCTGGAAGCTCCCTCTGCAAGCCTGACCTGCTCCCGCCTTCCCTGCTCCCCCGACATTCCTTTCCTACTGGTGACCTCTGTTCCTTGAGGTTAACTCCAGTGTCTTTAGGAGCTCTAGCTTAATGGCCCCAGGAGTCATAGAGCCACTTGTGGTTTCTCTAGCTACAGCCATGGGGCAACTGCCAGAGGCCAGCCTTAGACAGCTGCAGCTACTAGCCGCAGGAGCGGAGGCAATGCCAAGGCTGAGCATGCTTGAACCTTGCAAGGGCAGCACTAGGGACTCTAAATCCTCAGCACTGGCCCTAGGCAGCTGCAGACTCTGGAGTTAGGCACTTTCCTCCTCTAGGTTCCTGCATGGTTACAGAACTGCAGTAAAGTGGAACAATTATCAGCTTCTGTGATTGGAAGATGTCTGGATCCATCTAATAAGACCGTCCTACATAAATGAGGAAAGTTGAGGTGCCTTTATTATTCTTTTGTTCCATTCTTTGTTTCTATGGGGAATTTGCCAGTGCAATATCACTGTCTTCCTTTTAAACAAACAAAACTAAAAAAAAAAGTGTAATGGCTGTTGAAAATAGCAATTCCAGCCCTCGTTAGCACTGTGAAGACCCCAACGTTTGTTGCTCAATTTTCTCCTACTTTTTCTACAGTAATTGACAGTGGATCAGCATATTTGATTTGGGAGAAATGAAGTAACAGCTGCCCAAATTGAGCTTGAGCACTCCTGATTTTGAGGTGTTCAGATCTGGAAGACAGGGGCTAGATTCCCTTTATGAATATTAGATACATCTGGAAAGGAAAAGTCAATTTCTATTTTCATGGCTCAGAAGTGGAAATCCTCCTGTCCTGTATCTGAAGCTGTCCAGGTCCAGTAGAGCCTCCCCTTCCTTACTTACCATTTTACCTTCTGGTGGGATCCACATACCTCCCTTGCCCAGCTTCAGATAGAGAGGGGCCCTGTCCAGTTAGTCCACCCAGTTCCATCGTTGGGGGCTGCCAGGCGAGGTCACACCAGCATCCCTAAGCCTGTCTGGGGAAGTCTTCTGAGGGTGCTACCTGGGCCAAAGCCTTCTCCTCCTTGGTCACACCTCTTCCCTATTCACAGCTGGCACCCCGCCCCCCAACCACAGCACGCTGCAGCACATGGAGTCTCACAGCTTCCCCCCTCCCTTTCCTGTTGATAGCAGCCAAGGGAATGCTGGGCACTGTTCCTTCTCTGCTCCAAGACAGGGAGCTGGTCAAGGAACTACAGCTCCCAGGGCCCTATGGGGTCTCCGCTCCCCTACTGAATATCCAGGCTGCTCTGAGGCTCCCTTTCTGCAGAGGGGAGGAAGTTACTGTTACAGGTCCCTTCAGAGCTTGGGCCTAGCACTATGGCACCATGTCAAATCCAGTACTGCTCCCAACTCTATCCAGCTCTGCTGCTGGCAGGATCCCTTCCCATTCTTTTTGTTTCCTGTCTCCCCTCCAAGGAGAAGCTCTGCATTGTTCCTGTGTGGGGAATTGAACCCAGGCTGCCTGGGTGAAAGCCAAGAATCCTAACCACTAGACCACATGGGACTTCCATAACACGTTTACATGTTCATATTCAATAACACAATTAAACGTAGCCATTCAAAGTAGCCATTTAAAAGAAGCCATTCAAAAAACTTCAAAAACAGACTTCAAAGAGAAATTGCAGAGTTACAACTGATCTGCAAACTTAACACCATTAATTTGAGCTTGAAGAGGGACTGGGGGTGACTGGCTCACTACAAAAGCAATTTTCCCTCTCTTGGTATTGACACCTCCCTGTCAATTACTTGGAGAGAGCCACATCCACCCTGACTGAATTAGCCTTCAACACTGGTTCTCCCCTTGTATGGTAACTCCCTTTACATCATGTTCCAATATATATTTATGCCTCTATCTGCAATTTTCACTCCATGCATCTGAAGAAGAGGGCTTTTTACCCACGAATGCTTGTGTCCAAATAAATCTGTTAGTTCTTAAGGTGTCACCGGACTCCTCGTTGTTTTTGTGAAATAAAAGCAAAATGCACTCTAAGCTGATCTTAACCCTTTCAATGTCCTTACAAACTTAGATGCTTCTCACCACAGGCCCGATGGTGGCTTTTCAGCCAGGCTCTCCCCTTTCGTCAGCGCTTCAGTTGCTTGGTGTGGGGGTGTCTGTAGATGTAGGTGGACGAGAGAGACAAAGCATGGCAAATGTCTCTGCTTTTATCATGTCCTTTCTTCCCTCTTGGCTTTGCTCCCCCTTCAGAGTCAGGTGAGCATCACTGCGTCTCTCCAAGCAAGTCTGAGCAATTCCCCTGGGGTGTCCTCTTGCAGGTAAGTGATTGCACTGTAGCTCCCTTGCTGAACAATGGCTGTTGATGGGTTGTTTGACACCCTGTCCGGGTGTTGGTCACTTTCCTTGCTGTTGTCACTGGGGAGCTAATATTTGGCTGACTCCCCCACCTTACAGCATAGTGATAACCACACTGCACAATTCTCATAACTTCATATGCATGAATGGTAAACATCTATGGGTAGAGAAATGACTTTCAGCAGATCATATCCTTTCCCCTGATACCTTACAAGGCATGCTCTGTATATAAGATCACGATTATATGAAAATGAGGAATATGGGGGTTACAGCACACTCCCCCAAAGGTACAGAATGTCACACTGAGATTCTATTTTCATTTGTTATGTAACAACATTAAAGAGAACCAGTGACTGACCAATGGCATTTTCAAGTGCTAAAATGGCAAGCGCTGTTGGTCTCTCATTGGCCATCAGCGACTGAAGATACGGTTTAATGAGCCAGAGCTTCAAGGCGAGGGTGGCTCTGTCCACTGCCTTCCGTTGCGCTGCTGGGCACCAAGTCCCTGGCGGTCAATATGTGAAGCTGGGAGAAGAGAGTGGGGTGGCAAGCGGTGGCAGAACTTTTGCCACCAGGGTCTAGCTGTCTAACTTCCTCTTCGTACTGCTGGGCCCCCGTTGCCTTCAGGTAACACAGGAACTAAGGCAGGAATAGGGTGAGGAAGCAAGTAAAGCCGAGCAAGGAAGGCTAAAGTTAATCTTATCTTCATGGGCAGCTCGCAATGACGTCCTTTTTCTGTGCCACAGCTGACAACATCATCCCAGACAGAAAAGTAACAGGCCAAAAAGAAACCTAGCAGCTGCTGAAACAGTTCAGCTGGGAGCGTGCTAGACTAACAGGCTCTTCTATCCTCCTTTGTGCACGGGCGGGATGTTTTCTGAGAGTGCAGCAGTTCCTTTAACTGCCACGAGTCCCTCATTTCAGGCTATGCAGCAGGAAAAGACAGCATGGGCTTCTGCACCGAGTTGGCCCACCTGACCTTTCATTCTTCTCTTGCTCTTTGTCAGCAAGGAGAAGAAAAAGAAGCTCTCCCTCAAGCTGGAGTCACATGGGCGAGGTAAGGACGACTTCCTGAGTGCTGGCTCCAGTCCTCTTCCCCTACCAGCTGACCTATCGAGGGGCTACCACCACATTCTCTAGATTTGTCCTTCAGTCTGTGCCAGAGTGAGCAATAACCCAGTAGGTGGAGTTTCTGTAGTGTAGTGGTTATCACATTTGCCTAACACACAAAAGGTCCCTGGTTCAAAACCAGGCAGAAACATGCTGGCTTCCTTTTCACAGATCCCCTTGTTATTCAGAAAGGGCACTCCTCCTATTGGCCTGTCCCTGGGATAACTCCAACCCCTGCATGACAGAGGATGCTGACAGCAGTGGAGAAAGCACCTTGGTGTCAGGCTGGAGAACCTAGAGTAGTTAGGCCAGTCACCATTTGGAGGCTTGTGGCTTGGCCACCTCTGCTGTTGGAGGTTGGCCTATAGAGGCTCTCACTTCCTGCTGGGCTCCTTTGCGTGACTGGCCAAAGGAGGAAGTGAGGCAGGAACGGGGCAATAGAGGAAAGTTGAGCTGAGGAAGGCAGGGAAGAAGCTGAGCGGCTAAGTGGGGTTAGTAGAGCACCACCCTTCATTCTGCAAAGCCTGGGGAGGTGTGGTTGGCTGCTGGGAGGTAGAATCCTGTGCCTGCCTCTTGGCTTCCCAGGAGTGGCTACTTGCAGCCCAGGAGAAGAAGGGAGGTTCTGGGTGAAAGGAAAACAAGCAAAGCTGAGTCCAAGTGGAGAATGGCGGCTCCTTTATAGCCAACCTGGGGGCATGACTGATGGTTTTAGAGGTGGAGGCTGGGCTGGCTGTGAGCAACTGGGACCCAGGAAACCCCCACCTGCCCTTCTGAGGGCTGAACCCATGGAGGTGCGGTTGGCTGCTGAGAGACAGACCCCTGCGGCTGCCTGTTGGCATCCCAGGGATGGCTACTTGCAGCCCAGGAGAAGCGGGGTTCTGGGGGGAAGGAAAAGCAGCAATGGTGAGGCTGAGTGGGCTCCTTTCTGGCCGAGATGGTGGACTGTGGTGAGTCTGGGAATTGCCTGTAAGCCATAAGTGGACGTAGTGCAGTGAAAACTGCTGCTCCATTCTGGCCGAACTGGGGGCGCCATGGATGACTTGGGAGTGGGGGCAGGGCGCTGGCTGTGAGCAAATGGGATCCAGGAAGCCCCAGCCTGCCCCTCCAGGGGCCGAGTCTTCTTCTCTCCTGCCATGGGGAGCCCGACCTTAAGCCTGCCCAGCATGTGCAGCAGCTCGAGCATTAAGCCTTCCTGTGTGCATAACTGAACTACGCCCTAGTGTAATAAGGTGTAAAGTTTAGATTGTGAATTTATCTTTAATTTCCATGGTAATTTACTTTGATCTTTTATTCCTACCACTTATAATCCTTAAAACTCCATCTTTCTGTAGTTAATAAATCTGTTTTATGCTCTACTTAAACTGGTGTATTTTGCTTGAAGTTCTTGGGAAATCTCAGCTCCATTACAAGGCTGGTTCATGTACTATTCACAGTGAGGGAGGGGTGGACCCTGTGTAATAAACTCACACTGATCAGGCTTCTGATTAAGGCAAGATGGTATGATCCAGGGGTGCAAGGCTGCAGAGCTGTAGGGGGGGCGACTTTCTATCATTAGTGTTATGAGTGGCTGCAGAAGCATTCATGTAATTCAGTTGGCTGTGTCCCTACCTACGGATGTCTGTGTAAGTGCAATATCTGCCAGAGATTCACAGCTTGTCTCAGCATCACATGTGTGAGAGGGAGCCCAGGTGGTGGGACAAAGGGCTCAGGGGTCCCACTGTTCAGTTGCATCCCATAGATCCCATCACAGACTTTCAACAACCACAGCGGGTACTCACTGAGACAGAGAGAGAGATGCCAAAATAGTGATATCCAGTGCCAGCAGACATCAAACTATCAGAAATTCTGTGAACAGAGAAGACCCTGCTAGTGGAAAATGGCTTGTGAGGTATCATTAGAAAACGCATAACCTACTGAATATTATCCTCCTGTTAAAATGTGTAGTAACACTGTATGTAAAATTGTGAGATTTTACAGTATGATATTACTGAAAAAGTTACAGTTCTGGGGAAGACCCACAGACCAGTTCCTCAGAGACAGCAAGGCAAACAGCTGGTCAAACAGTCATTCTCCTGCAGGGGGAAGGTGTGAAGACATTAAGGGCTGGTCTACACTACGGGGGGAAATCGATCTTAGATACGCAAATTCAGCTACGTGAATAACGTAACTGAAGTCGAATATCTAAGATCGGATTACTCACCCATCCTCACCGCGCGGGAATGATGTCCGCGGCTCCCCCTGTCAAATCAGCAACTCTGTTGGGGTTGGGGTTGTTCCGGAATTGATATAAGCGCGTTCGGGGATCGATATATGGCGTCTAGATGAGACGCCGTATATCGATCCCCGAGCAATCGATTTTAACCCACCGATACAGTGGGTAGTCTAGATGTAGCCTTACATTCCATCACAGGAACCTATTGAGGCTGTTGTGGAAAACGACCACAGGATTAATATTTGAATCAGCTCAGCCTGAGGCTCTTTTCTTGGTTACAAGCACGCAGGGGGCGACAGCTATTGGAATACTGTTCCTGAGCTAAAAATCACACAAGCCTTTTACAGCTTAAAACCACAAACAATGACACATACGTTGCACGTTAATTTCCTTATTTGGAATATACTGCAAAATATGATGCAGGTCAAAAGCAAGCTGAACAATCAGTTTTCCATATTTGGCCTTTCCTGTTATTTTTATTACACCTGGTGATATGGGAGCAAGACTCTCCATGTCTCAAGAAATGTCACTACCAACCTAGGCCATTTTCACATGCTGGGGTGCAATCCAGATCGGCGAGGAGTTGTGTCATCTGTAATCCTGGGTGAGATTCAGTGTTCTGCTGCTGGAGCTCCCCTGTCTGGATACTCCCAGCCAGCGTTCAAGGACGCACTGAGTGTCTGTATGATAAGTAATCCTGGACTGGCAGCTCTGACTCCAGCCGCCTGCTTGTTACACCCCAAGCACATTCTGGTTTGGGTAGAGAAGGCTCAGGGTTTGATAGAAGGCTGGGGGTAGGAAGCTTCTGTTCATTATGCTGGACCTAACCCCAGTTTTACTTGAGTAAAGAGGAGATATTTGACATTGTGTGATGCTGCTCCTGTGCTCTGTTCCCAAAGTGTTCTGCAGCAGAGGAGGGTCTCTAGTAGTATGTATGTTACTGGCCTATTGGGGTAATGCTGAAACAGGACAGGGTACAGATGGCATTGTGGGGGTGGCATGAACCTTCACTCTTCATTTCCCCTTCCAAGAACAGAAGGGACAGGAATCCTTACCCAGCAAGACCATCGTCTCATAGTTCCCCTGCATGACATCTCTGTAGAGGGCTCTCTGAGTGGGGTCCAGCAGAGTCCCCTCTTCCCTGGAGAAATACACAGCCACCTCCTCGAAGGTCACCGGCCCCTGAAAGAGCAGGAGTCCAATACTCAGTACCTGCTGACCCACTCACAACCCCACTATTCACGGAACAGCAGCACCAGGGAAATGGAAGCTCCGGGAGGCACATGTTAACAGAGTCCCACCCCAGCTTGCTTACAGCAGCCAGGAGGCATCAGAGGGTAGATAGAGAGAACCTTTGTGTCTCCCATCTGACAGACAGAAGCAGGGTCTTCACATTTATCACATAGCTACTAGCCAGAGCTTAATATAGGAGATGGGGCTGTCTCTGGACCCTGATAGTGGCTCCCTGGTAGGAATCCAAACACTCTCCAAATAAAATATATGGAAGAAAGGGGAAGTCAATCATAAAGAATAGAAGTTAGAAGGTCAGAATTGTAGTGCCCATTAACAAAGGTTTAGAGAAAATAGAGCCTATCAAACTAACGGGATATCCTTATTGGATGAGATCAAAAGTTTGGTTGCAGCTAATAGTATTGATGTAATATACCTAAACTTCCGTAAGGGACATGACTTGATTAGCACAATATTTTTACTAAAAAAAACTAGAATGATACAAAATAAACACGGCATACATTAAATAGATTAAAAACTCTGATAGTAAATGGGGAACCATGATCGAGTGGATTTCTTTCTAGCAGGTTCCTGCAGGGATTGGTTCTTGGCCCTGTGCTATTTAACATTCTTATCCATGACTTAGAAGAGAGTACAAAATCATCACTGATAAAGTTTACAGTTGCCACAAAGATTGGGGTTGGTGGTAATTAATGAAATGTCAGTAGATTCAGGCTCCATCGCTGAGAGTCTGGGAAGTTGTCCCAGCCCTGGCTGGAGGGTTATTTCCTGTTCCACAAAGAGGGGAAGTTCCATTCCCAACTCCTGTGCCTTGAAATTAGGACCTATCTGACACTACACCCCCATATTCATCATAGTGGTATGATTATAATATGGTTAGGACATAATTATGATCTATTTTGTAGAAGATGCATCATGTGTGGTGTCACTGGAAAAGTTCTGATTTGCTGAATATGATTATCCTATTTGTGTGCACATATCATGTTCGTATCTGAAGTTATGGATATTGACTCTGTATCTGTATTTCAAATGTGCTTACTCTGGGTAACACCCACAATGAGCCTTTCAGGTACAACAATGAAGAAGCCAGACAGTGCTGATGGCTCAACAAAGACAATGGACTGTGGAAGAGCTTAGCCTTCCTGTGAATGTTTCAGCCAGCCTATGAGTCATGGTTACTATGACTCAGCAGGGCCTGTGACCAGACCACATGACACTAAACTCCATTTTAGTAGCTGTATTTTTCCACAAACTGGACTAGGAACTGAGTTTGGAACAAAAGGTTCCCACCATATGGAAAAGCTACATAAGGTGGGGTGTGACATCATCTCTTGGCCTCATTCTCCACACAAGAGAACTTCTGGAAACACCTGAGAAACAAAAACAGATGTGGGGGAAGTGCTGCTCCCAGGATCAAGAGATTTCTAGCTTGTGTATGGAAACTTGGGGGACTGCTTGTACCATCAGTCAGGGTGAGAAATTGCTAATTCAAATTCTATCCATCTAGTATGTTAGGCTTAGTCTGAGTTTTGGTTATTTGCTAAATAATCTGCTTTGATCTGTTTGTTATCACTTATAATCACTTAATCTATCTTTCTGCAGTTAATAAACTTGTTTGATGCTTTATCTTAACCAGCGTATTTTGAGTGAAGTGTCTGGGGAAAATCTCAGCTTGTTGTGCACATCTGTCCCATATCGAGGGGAAGGGGAACTACATTAATGAGCTTGTATTATAGAGATCCCTGTGCACTATAAGATGGTATCATTCTGGATTTATACTACAGCAAGTGTGCAAGGTTGGGGAGTGGGAAATTGGCTCTTGTCTTCTATCTGTCCTTGAGTGGCTTAGGTAACGCACTCAGGTAGCTTAGTTGGCTGCATGGCGCCACCTGCTGTTGTGTTGGGTGATAACAGGCCCTGGAGAGGCTGGCAAAATCTCCAGCAAAGCAGTGTGAGAAGGGCCAGCCCAGCGTGAGGGTTAGAGGACACAGCAGTTCCCAGAAGCTCCACAAACTGCCTCCTGGGGGTGACAACCCATCACGCCCTACACTACACAAGTCTCAGCAGGTTTGTCACATGCTGTCCCCTCCCTTTCTCCACCCGAGATATTTCCTGCTTCCCACCACTTCTAGCAATTCCCACCCTCTTATGCATTTACTGCTCCTCAACCTCCAAGCAGAGCCCGCCACCCTGATAATCTCTTACCTGAGCCAGCTCCATTGCAGCCATTTCCTTGCCCCTGGGAGGACGAGATGATCTGCAGCGAAACATGGATGTTATTCTCTGGCCTGCCGGGGTGAAAAGGGCAAGGTGTGAGAATTCAGACTAGGCTTTTGTCCATTCCACAAGCCGATTCCCCCCAGCTTTTCCCCTGCTAATGCACATTCTAGGTTCTAGCACACTGTGAAGCACAGAGTGACCTTATTCCAGTACAGGCCTAGCCCCCTCCCACCAGGGTGTAACCCTCTGACACATGGGGAAACCCTCCCAGTAACAGTCTCTCTCTTACATGTATCATGTTTGCGGACAACACCAAGCTGGGAGGGGTTGTAAGTGCTTTGGAGGATTGGATTAAAATTCAAAATGATCTGGACAAACGGGAGAAATGATCTGAAGTAAATAGGATCAAATTCAGTAGAGACAAGTGCAAAGTACTCCATGTTGGAAGGAACAATCGGAGGCCAGAGAAGAGCAGAAACAAAGGAGTCACTTTGGGGGATTCTCCCTGTCATTGTCCCCAAGGCAGCTGTCTCAGGTTTACAAAGGTGTTTCATGTTCCAGCCTTTATACAGTCTCTCCTGGGAGTGCCCCTTTCATGGACTGGGCCTAGTTTTAGTTTTTGGTAGTTAAGAAGCTTGGTTTATTGTTAATCTAACCAGTATGTGTGGATTGAAGTGTGTTGGAAACTCTGTTTGGGATAACAAGCTGGTGCATGTCATTTTCCGCTGATGAAATGACAGACTTCATATGAGCTTGGGTCGTTCAGTAGCGTGCTGGACAGTGCAAGATGCACATTTCTGGGGGAAAGTTGGGCACTTGAGAATTTGCTGGTTTTCTCCTGAGGTGTGATTCATGAGTGGCTGTCTAGCAGCACTCAATACTGTGTAGCTGGGAGTGAGTTACATGCTGGAGACTGTGTGTTAATTGGCCAAGAGGGGCTGTTCTCGCGGGAAAACAGTGGAAAAGGCACCCCATGCTGGAGGACTGAGGTACAGCTATTTAACAGTCCAGATTGTACTCTGGGTAACATCACAGACACTCATTATGACAGAGCCTCTTACAACACAGAGAAAGTAAATCCATGTCCCAGAAATCGAAGACTCCAGACAGAGGGCAAGTGTCCCTGGCACTGCTTCTTGCTGACAGAGAGGTTCAGAGACAGTGCGAGAATCCTGGGGAAGCTGGGAACAGGAAGCATGGGCTGGCGGGGTTCGGTGGAGAAAGGGAACAGGAAGGGCAGGTATATTACTGAATCCAGGATCTCAGCAGTACTAGATGACAGGATAGCACATAGTGCAGCCCATTGGAAAACACAATCCCAACTATACATACAATATGATGGGGTCTAAATTAGTTGTTTCCACTCAAGAGAGTGATCTTGGCGTCACTGTGGATAGTTCTCTGAAAACATCCACTCAATGTGCAGCAGCAGTGAAAAAAAGTGAACAATGTAGGAAATAATTAAGAAAGTGATAGATATGACAGAATATCTCATAGATCATATTTGTAAAAACAGCAAATAAATCCATGATACACCCACATCTTGAATACTGCATGCACATGTCACCCCATCTCAAAAATAGAAATATTGGAATTGGAAAAGGTTCAGAAAAGGGCAAGAAAAATGATTAGGGGTATGGGACAGTTATGCCAGACCTAACCCCCAGTTTCACTTGAGCAAACAGGAGATATTTGACACTGTGCAATACGGCTCCTGTGCTCTGTTCCCAAAGTGTTCTGCAGCAGAGGAGGGTCTCTGGTATTATGTGTGTCACTGGCCTATTGGGGTGATGCTGAAACAGGACAGGGTACAGATGGCATTGTGGGGGTGGCGTGAACCTTCACTCTTCATTTCCCCTTCCAAGAACAGAAGGGACAGGAACCCTTACCCAGCGAGGTCACAGTCTCATAGTTCTCCTGCATGACATCCCAGTAGAGGGCTCTCTGAGTGGGGTCCAGCAGAGCCCACTCTTCCCTGGTGAAATACATAGCCATCTCCTTGAAGGTCACCAGCCCCTGAAAGAGTAAGAGTCCAACACTAAGGACTTGCTGCCCCACTCACAGCCCCACTATTTGTGGCAGAGAAGAGTGAATCAAATGGAAGCTCTGGGTGGATCATAGTCAGGAGAGTCCCACCTCGACCTGGCTCAGAGTATCCAGCAAATGCCAGGGTGAGGGGATGAAGAGAGAGCCCCTTATCTCTCCCAGCATATCCATCACCCCCCTACTAGCCACTGACTGATACAGGAGATGGAGCCCCTAGCAGGGTCCAGGGAGAGCTCGCTGGTAGGATGCCCAACACCCTCCTCATTGTGAGGAGTGGGATATGAAGGGAGAGGCAGCTCCAATAAGCCTGACTCATGGGTGTCCCCTTTATATCTCACAGCAGCTGATGATTAATGAGGTCAGGCTCCAGCACTAGGAGTCTGGTCAGTTTGACTAGCTCCATGTAGGTGGGTTATTTTCTCTCTTCACAAATTAGGGCATTTCCACCTCCAAACCTCCTGGGTCTGTTCCTAGAATCTAGGCCACTTAGTAAATAACTCCCAGCAGGTCTGCCACACCCTGGCCTCCTCTTTTCCCCACGCTGTGAATTTCCTGCCCCTCTCCAACCTCCAAACCAGACTCTGCAAACCTTCCCACCTCTGGTGTATTTGCTCTCCCTTTCCTCCAGCAGGAACCCACCAGCAACCCCCCGGTAATCTCTACCTGGACTAACTCCACTGCAGCCATTTCTCTTCCCTGTCCCACGCCAGGCTGGGATGAGCTGGAGCAAAACATTCTGCAGCCTATCTGGGGGAGAAGGGCAGTTGTGGGCGTTTCAGAACCGGTTTTAGTTAATTTCACATCACAATTCCTCCAGGCCCTTTCCCTGCAGACAGACACCCTAGATTCTGTCATGCTGGGAAATGCTCAATCTGTTTATTACAATTTAGACCTGGCCCCTCCTGCCAGGCTAAGTCCACAGACACATTTTTAACCTCCCTTCTCTCTCCCCTCACCCCTTCTCTGAACACAAGGCTAGAAAAGAGCAGAACCAAAGGAGTCACTGTGGGGGATTCCTTCAGACACTGACCCCACGGCAGCCACACCCCAGCAGGGGGAATATGGAGTCAGGAACTGGCTTTTGCTCTGTCTGATCCTTGTTTTGTTCACTGGAAAGTGGTTCTGCCCCAGGATGCAGCAATACATGTGTCTGGGTGGACTAGAGAGCTGGAAATCTCTCCCCCACATTCATTTCTCCCACTGCCCCTTTCAGTCTCTCCTTCCCCTGTCCTCTCTCCCTGCCCCTCTGGCTGGGACAGTCCCATTCCTGGGGGCTTTGCTCTCCCATGGCTGGATTTCCTCCTGGCAACCGCTAATGGGAGGAGAAATGAGGTGGTGTTGTTTGTGCAGAGTCACTTTCTTGCCAGACCCTAGGACATTCCCTGAGGTTTTTCAGTTACCTGGAGACTCTGGCTCAGAATTTGGTAGTAACAGGGCCCAGGACTGCCCTAGGGGGCTAGGACCAGCTGCAGAAAGTCATCCCCTGGGCCGGGCAGAGAAGAAGCTTTAATTAAGGTCACTTCCCAGCACAGAGCCCCACTGGGGGAGCAGCAGCTGCCAAGCCTGGTCTCCCAGATCACAATGGAGGCTGCAGCATCTGACCCAGGAAGCTGAACCCCAATATCCTGAGCAGAGAGAGACTGGATTAACAACGGTCTCAATGACACCGGATTTCAGAAAGAATGAGTTCAGAACGCTGTGGAAAAGACCATCGTGTGGCAGTGCTGACTCCCTTCCCACCTCCCTCACCCCCGCAGATCTAGGACAAGGACTGGGGGCAAAAATTTTCCAAACGGAACCGAAAGTTCCTGCAGTTTTCAAAAGAGGAGAAAAGTAAATTCTGTGATTTCACACTAACAGTATTTGCTAAGTGGACAGAAAGTTATCACAGTGACAGGGCACATGACTGGGGAATGGACTTAGTGAGCTGGTGACTAGGAGCCAGGACTCTGGTACAAGTTGACCAGAGAGAAGGATCATGGTTAGCAGCAGCCCCCAGACACCCCCTAGTAAGCAGAGCCCAGACCCCCCAGCCAGGGGCCCCAGACACCCCCCAGCCAGGATCCCATCAGATATTCCCTGGGACGCAGCCCCCAGAGTCCCTGGCCAGGGACCCCAGATACCCCTCAAAGCCCCACCGGCCAGAGAACCCCCACCACACCATGATTGCCAGGTTGGGAATCCCAAAGGGTTCCCCCCACCAAGAGCCCCCAGCAGCCAGGGACCCCCTCAAGGGACCCACCCCCACACTGGGAACTCAGTCCCTCACTGCCTGCCTAGGAACTTCCCCACCCTCCAGAACGATCTACCCTGACACTTGCCTGGGACCCCCTCCTCTGCCCAGTGTGACCCCCTGATGCTTTACAGTGCGACCCATCACTCTGCTTCCCTGGCATGCCCTCACCTAGTGCCAGGGATCCCCTCCCCCAGCTCTGTGCACTGGGCATGGCAACAAAACCAGGAACCAGCGGGGGAAGCACAGACAGAGCCCCTGGCACAGAACCAGGCTCCCTCTAACCCTCTGTCCTGCCTCCCCAAGAGACACCCACCCCACTGTTCTGCAGCCACCAGGCCCCCAGCGATACCCACCTCCAGGACCCATAGCCTCAGGGATGGGCACATCAGAACCACCACCCCCGAAAACCCCAAACCTCCACAACCCACCAACCTGACTAGGGTACCCCCTGCCCAGCCACCCAGAGGCCTCCCCCTACCACAGTGCCCCTTCAGCTGCAATCTCCCCACACAGACACCTTCCCTGCCCCTGCAAGTGTTACCTCACAGAGTGTGAGAAGTGGCTAGAAAGTTAACACCACCTCCTGCTGGCCAGTCACACAGGCAGAGGGAGCCTGGGGAGTGCTTCTTTAACAGGAGAATGGAAGGCCTGGAGGGCAAGAAAGATCCACGGGCTGTCACTAGCAAATAATGGCCACCATGGATCCACCCCAGAGGCCGCTGCATCTTAGCACATTGGGAAACAACCCATCATATTCAATTAGAAATAAAACAACTAGAGAGAAGTGGGGCAAATGTTTGGGGTATTTTATATCAATCTTTGAGACACGCAGATAGAACCCTGTCACAAACGACATTTGATAACATGAGAGAAAACCACCAAGATCGGAGGGGATTTGATGTTGCTATTAAATAACTAGTGGAAAAGGGGGACTGTTGGACTGGATTTTATATAACTGTCCAATACATAAACAGAATGTGATGGTCCCCCCCGGCCACGGGGCAACCATTCACGTGAGCAGCTCAGAGCCCTTTGAGGAGCTGATTTAAGGGCGGGGGGGAGCTGGAAGGCTCCCTGGACAATGGAAGGGGGCCGCAGGGGAATTGGGAAGTGGGGTCTGGGCAGTCTCCATGGGGGATGTGCTCCTCCCTTCCCTTCCCTGCCCGGGCAGAGAACGGGAACCTCATCCCATCCCACTCCAGTGGGAGCCGTGTTCTGGGGAATGACCCAGGGCAACAATTTCCCACCCAAACAAGGACAAATCACTGCAGATAAAATGGGTGGGAAAATCCACCCCCCATCGGAGAGATTTTAAATTGACATTTGAGAAGTATGGAGAGAAAAGGGAAAATCAGAGGCAATTAGAGAGCTGATCATTGGCGGGGGGGAGAGGAGAATCTCCCTGGATTTTATAGCCACGTGTGATAATGAGAGAGAAAAGGGGAAATCTTGAGAGAATGTGTGTGTGGGAGGAAGTGGCAAAAACAGGGACAGGATCCAGTTAACTCACCTCCCTCCAACCCCGGGAATGTCCTGGCTCCACAGAGACAGATCTACCCCCCCCCACCCCAGTGACCTCCGCCCCCTGCAACTCCGGCTTCTCCTCCCCCCTCGACACCTCCGCCCTCACACCAAAGGGGGGGGCTCTGCTAGCGCCTCACCCTGAGCTCAACTCCTGCTCCTCCCCCCAGCCCGGATTGTGCCCTTTAGCCCCCCACGAACCCTGCCTCCAGCTGCCTGACCCCCCCCGCCCAACAATTTCCTGCTCTGCGCCCGCCCCTCCCACGCTCCCTGTTACTCCCCCGCCCTGCTCCAGCCCCGCCCCCAGCGCCCGGCGGAACGTTACGGCTGGTCCGGGCAAGGGGAAGGGCAGCGGCTTCAGCGGCTGTTACTGGGCATGCGCAGTGCCCGGGAGTAGCACATTGCTATGGGGAGGGATTTAATACACCGCCCCACCCCGCCTGGCCCGGGGTCCGCCCCTTCCCCCCACACGACGGCCGTGCCCCGGCCCCCCCATCCCAGCAGGGCGGGCGGATCCTCCTGCAGCTCCACTGGGGCCGAGGCGCCTTCAAGGCTTCTCCCAGGCTCCCTGGGGCAGAGTCACTTTCCTGCCCCCCAGCGCCTCTCATTCCCCGGGGGCTCCGGGTCACAATGTCCCACCGCCCATACCCCCCCAGCCTGCAGCTCCGGCTTCTCCCCTCCCGCCCCCGCCAGCCACACCAAGGGGAACCCCCGGGCCCCAGTCTCTGTCCCCACCTGGATCCCAGCGGGGCCGGGGACAGATCCTGGCTGCAGCTGAGAACAGCGACTCGGGCAGCTCCAGCGCTGCTGGCAGCACGTGGAGAACCAGGAAGCATCTGTTCAGCCCGGGCTCCGCGTCACAATGTGCCAGAGCCCCGCCCCCAGGAGCTGCCCCGCCCCCGAGCTGAGGCAGAGCCCCGCCCCCAGGAGCTGCCCGCACCTGGGATGTGTCAGAGCCCCGACCCCTGGAATTTCCCCATGTTGGGTCTCTGAGCTTTGTTCTCCTGCCGCCTTCTTCCCAGCACCCCCTGCTCCCTTCCTGTGTCTGCAAACACCCCCCTCCCCCGGGGCCGGCTGCAGTGCTCGCTGAGGCTGACTTCAGTGGCTGAAGTTGCCTCCATCTCTGCTTCACCTGGAGGGGGAGAGACAAAGAGAGGAGATGGTCCCAGGGTGCCAAACCAGAATCAGGGGGCAAGGAAAGAAGGACTGTTTGGAAAGGTGGGGTTTTTTTGTGGGGGGGGGGTGAGCCAGAGGGATTCAGAAGAAGTTGGGCAGCAGAGGCTCAGGGAAATTGAGGGGAACCTCCTGGGTGTCTCAGTGTTGCCCAGGGTTTGTACAGCACCTTGCATAATATGGGGTCTGATCTCAGTCATGGTCTGTGCAGCACCTGGGAGCCCTGATGTCTGTTTCCTGATCACAGGCTCTGGGAATGGAGAGAGGGAAACCTCAGCACCTGAAGGTTAATGCAGCCCTGTGTGCAACCCCTGCTAGGGTGATCCGACAGCAAATGTGAAAAATTGGGATTGGGGTGGGGTTAATAGGCACCTATATAAGAAAAAGACCCAAAAATCGGGACATCTAGTCATGCTAGTCCCTGCTGTTCTCATAAGGGGTCGGCTTAGAGAGGGTTTGGCTACACTTGCAGCTGTCCAGCGCTGGGAGTTAAAGCTGTCTTCCTACAGCTGTTTAGGGAAAGCGCTGCAGTGTGGACACACTGACAGCTACCAGCACTCTGTCATGGCCACATTTGCAGCGCTGTTGGGAGTGATGCATTATGGGCAGCTATCCCAGCATTCAAGTGGCTGCAATGTGCTTTTCAAAAGAGGAGGGTGGGGTGGAGTGTGACACGGAGCGTGGGGGAGACAGAGCGAGTGGATTTTTGGAGCTGACACTGTGTCAGCTCCCTGCCTGGCAAGTTCAAGCCTCCTCCCCCACCCCTCTCTCATTCACTAAATGCAAATAGCCGCCTTTGTTTTTTTTCTCACAGACCAGATAAGCAGCTGATCCAAAACAGACCCCCCCGTGCCCACCCGGCTGCTTCTCTCCTCAAGCAAACACCAGCTGTGGGTGTTCCAAAGGGATCCCCCTGCCTCTGCTCATTCACTGCAAACAGTAACTGTGTTTGGTTTTTAGATAAGCAGCTCCGGGAGCCTTCAGCTCACAACAAAGCAAATAGAGGCATCACACCAAAACAAAGAGCGTTATCTCTACTTGAAAGCATTATGGGAAGGTTCCGGAGGTCAGTGACAGCGTAGTCAGATTAATCACTGTTTACACTGGCACCCCAGCGCTGCATCACCAGCTCTGTTCTCTTTATTCCTCTCGTCGAGGTGGAGGACATGCAGCACTGTAGCCAGGGAGATACAGCACTGTATGTGCCTTGCCAGTGTGGACGGGGAGTAAGTTACAGCGCTGTAAAGCCACCACCTGCACTGTAACTCTCCAGTGTAGCCAAGGCCTGAGTTGTAGTAATAATAGCAGCCAAGAATCCGGTGGCACCTTCTAGACTAACAGACGTATTGGAGCATGAGCTGTCGTGGGTGAATACCCACTTAGTCAGATGCAACAATAGTCCCATATGGGCTAGTGGTCAGGATTCCTGGTTTTCACCCAGGTGGCCTGGGTTCAACTTCTGGTGTGGAAGAGTGCAGAGCTTTTGCCCAGAGTGGAGGCAGGAAATGAAAGGAACAGGAAGGGATCCTGCCAGCAGTGGAGTTAGACAGTGTAGGGAGGGGACCCCAGAAGTGGGAGTGGGGCAGTGGTTTGGGGGGAGATGAGGGAAGGATCCCAGCAGTGCGGGAAGTTGACAACCTGGAGAGCACAGGCCTGGAATGGGGACCTGGAAGAGTGAATGTGTCCCTCTAAACCCATCAACTGCAGACTAGGCAGGCTTGGAAGAATTGTGTATTTGTTGGTAAATGTCAATTTCTGTGTAAACACACAACCCAATGGCAAAATATTTCCATCAATAATCATCAAAATTGACAGATGGGCAAAGTAAGAAACATGCTGCTTGAGAACTTATCATGTTGTAGGAGCAGCAGTGATCTGTATGCTCTGTATAACCTGTATGCTCAAAAGGTCTGTTAAACTCCCCCAGCTTGTGCCCTTTCCCGCTTTGAATGCCTGTGAAGTGGCTTTCCCACTCTCCTTTGTACCTCCAGTGAATGCCCTTCACCCGGCCCATCTGGCCAGTGGTTCGCTGTGTTACATTCTATTGCACCTCAGGGAGACTGATCTTCATCGCACCGTCCATCGCTGCGCTGTGGGACACTTACCTTAAAGGATCCTGACATCTCCACTGCCAGGCCTGTCCTGGGAGCGTGAGTATGAGTGTGACACCCTCCCCCATCCTTTCTTTTGAGCTTAGCTATCAAGCTAATAAATGTGCTGCTTTCTGCCAAACTCTGGGGGGAGGGGCATTATTAGTCCTCTCTAAGCTTACTAACTGACCCAATTTTGGGTAACACAAGCAACATTGTTTCATCTGTTATTGTACCAAAGGGGGAGATGGTTGTCTATAAAGGAGGG